>NW_022990190.1:0-33303 GCF_902827175.1 Gymnodraco acuticeps | reverse complement strand
TGTCATTTTCGAGCCTGAAACCTGAAAAACAGGCTTGGGGCTTAAGAGGTTAAGGTCCATGAAGGAATTAAAAATCATCTGGAAGGAAACATGAATGAAGACCAAAGAAATCTCCCGTTAAACCAGTTTAATTTTTTTTTAACGAGGAGTTTTTGTTTTTCACACCTGGCAAAGCATACTTTCTATTAATAAGCAATATATATCGTCTTTTCCCCGTCACTACTTTTTACATGTTTTATTTGCAAAACTTGTCTTGAAAAAAACATGTATCTCCTGTTATCTGGACGACGTGTTATTCTTCTTTATCTCTGAAGTCAAACAGACAGTAGACCAAAGTTCATACTGATATACAGCTGAACATCAGCAGGAGAGGACTCTTTAAAGTAGAGACACTACATACTGATATACACCTGAACATCAGCAGGAGAGGACTCTTTAAAGTAGAGACTCTACATACTGATATACACCTGAAACATCAGCAGGAGAGGACCTCTTTAAAGTAGAGACACTACATACTGATATACACCTGAACATCAGCAGGAGAGGACTCTTAAAGTAGAGACACTACATACTGATATACACCTGAACATCAGCAGGAGAGGACTCTTTAAAGTAGAGACTCTACATACTGATATACACATGAACATCAGCAGGAGAGAACTCTTTAAAGTAGAGACTCTACATACTGATATACAGCTGAACATCAGCAGGGGAGGACTCTTTAAAGTAGACACTCTACATACTGATATACACCTGAACATCAGCAGGAGAGGACTCTTTAAAGTAGACACTCTACATACTGATATACACCTGAACATCAGCAGGAGAGGACTCTTTAAAGTAGAGACACTACATACTGATATAACCTGACATCATCAGGAGAGGACTCTTTAAAGTAGAGACTCTACATACTGATATACACCTGAACATCAGCAGGAGAGAGGACTCTTTAAAGTAGAGACACTACATACTGATATACACCTGAACATCAGCAGGAGAGGACTCTTTAAAGTAGACACTCTACATACTGATATAACCCTGAACATCAGCAGGAGAGGGACTCTTTAAAGTAGAGACACTACATACTGATATACACCTGAACATCAGCAGGAGAGGACTCTTTAAAGTAGAGACTCTAACATACTGATATACACCTGAACATCAGCAGGAGAGGACTCTCCTTTAAAGTAGAGAACACTACATACTGATAATACACCTGAACATCAGCAGGAGAGGACTCTTAACAGTAGAGACTCTACATACTGATATACACCTGAACATCAGCAGGAGAGGACTCTTTAAAGTAGAGACACTACATACTGATATACACCTGAACATCAGCAGGAGAGGGACTCTTTAAAGTAGAGACACTACATACTGATATACCACCTGAAACATCAGCAGGAGAGGACTCTTTAAAGTAGAGACACTACATACTGATATACACCATGAACATCAGCAGGAGAGGTACTCTTTAAAAGTAGAGACACTACATCACTGATATTACACCTGACATCAGCCAGGAGAGGACTCTATAAAGTAGAGGACACTACATACTGATATACACCTGAACATCAGCAGGAGAGGACTCTTTAAAGTAGAGGACACTACATACTGATATAACACCCTGAACCATCAGCGGAGAGGACTCTTTAAAGTAGAGGACACTACATACTGATATACACCTGAACATCAGCAGGAGAGGACTCTTTAAAGTAGAGGACACTACATTACTGATATACACCTGAACATCAGCAGGAGAGGACTCTTAAAGTAGAGACACTACATACTGATATACACCTGAACATCAGCAGGAGAGGACTCTTTAAAGTAGAGACTCTACATACTGATATACCCCTGAACATCAGCAGGAGAGGACTCTTTAAAGTAGAGACACTACATACGATATACACCTGAACATCAGCAGGAGAGGACTCTTTAAGTAGAGGACACTACATACTGATATACACCTGAACATCAGCAGGAGGAGAGACTCCTTTTTAAAGTAGAGGGGACCAATAACATTACTGATATACACCTGACATCCAGCAAGGAGCGGACTCTTTAAGTAGAGGACTCTTACATTACTGTATACCACTGAACACTGAGACGTAGGAGAGGACTCTTTTAAGGTAGAGACACTACATTACCTGATATACAACTCATGAAGGTCATTCAGCAGGAGAGGACTCCTTTAACTTAAGATCGAGGACACTACACATTACTGATATTACACTATGTGAACATCAGCAGGACTGAGGACTTCTTTAAAGTAGAGACAACTACTATGATCTACACCTGAACATCAGCAGGAGAGGCACTTCTTTAAAGTAGAGGACCAGTCTACCATACTGATATACACCTTGAACATCAGCAGGAGAGGACTCTTTAAAGTAGAGAACCTACATACTGATATACACCTGAACATCAGCAGGAGAGGACTCTTTAAAGTAGAGACACTACATACTGATATACACCTGAACATCAGCAGGAGAGGACTCTTTAAAGTAGAGACACTAATACTGATATACCAACCTGACATCAGCAGGAGAGGACTCTTTAAAGTAGAGACTCTACATACTGATATACACCTGAACAATCAGCAGGAGAGGACTCTTTAAAGTAGAGGACACTACATACTGATATACACCTGAACATCAGCAGGAGAGGACTCTTTAAAGTAGAGACACTACATACTGATATACACCTGAACATCAGCAGGAGAGGACTCTTTAAAGTAGAGACACTACATACTGATATACACCTGAACATCAGCAGGAGAGGACCTCTTTAAAGTAGAGACACTACATACTGATATACACCTGAACATCAGCAGGAGAGGACTCTTTAAAGTAGAGACACTACATACTGATATACACCTGAAACATCAGCAGGAGAGGACTCTTTAAAGTAGAGACACTACATACTGATATACACCTGAACATCAGCAGGAGAGAACTCTTTAAAGTAGAGACACTACATACTGATACACACCTGAACATCAGCAGGAGAGGACTCTTTAAAGTAGAGACTCTACATACTGATATACACCTGAACATCAGCAGGAGAGGACTCTTTAAAGTAGAGACTCTACATACTGATATACACCTGAACATCAGCAGGAGAGGACTCTTTAAAGTAGAGACACTACATACTGATATACACTTGGACATCAGCAGGAGAGGACTCTTTAAAGTAGAGACTCTACATACTGATATACACCTGAACATCAGCAGGAGAGGACTCTTTAAAGTAGAGACACTACATACTGATATACACCTGAACATCAGCAGGAGAGGACTCTTTAAAGTAGAGACTCTACATACTGATATACACCTGAACATCAGCAGGAGAGGACTCTTTAAAGTAGAGACTCTACATACTGATATACACCTGAACATCAGCAGGAGAGGACTCTTTAAAGTAGAGACTCTACATACTGATATACAGCTGAACATCAGCAGGAGAGGACTCTTTAAAGTAGAGACTCTACATACTGATACACACCTGAACATCAGCAGGAGAGGACTCTTTAAATCACAAAGAAAATAGTTTTTATTGTACTATTATATATCTTTATTGAACAAACACCTTGCATAAAAATACATTAATCGCAATCAAATGTGTATATTCACACTTTGACTTAATTTAACTATAATTACTATATTGTTTGTTAAATGTGAAGTGTTGTTACCTCTTGCTGCCACCAGGTGTCACCAATTGTCAGCTTTTCTCAATTTTAAATGTGTTTTTTTGTGTTTTGTTTTTAAGGCATTACTCTGTTCCTAACATCCCGACCACAGAGAGAACTTTAAAGGTAACTAAATACATGTGTTTTATTGAGTCAAAATATACATATACTGTGATCACACGTTCAGAATCAGGTTTATTGCCTTATGGACTATATTGAACCAACACTGTCATCTTCTATATTACGAGGGCTTCCTCCTTCAGCCTAGCGCTCCTATGCACTTTGGATTTGACAGTTTTTGTGTTTTCCTGTAACAGTGTCACCCCAGTATACTATCATTTTTATTTTTTTTGATAATTATTACTAGTCAACTTAATTTAGTTATTGCCTCTACCCCCCGGATAGAGAATGGTAGAGGTTGGGGATCCCTACGATGTTCAATGTTTTTTATTTCTTCTTCGTATCTACGCACCTTACTTGTCATGTCATGTCTGAGCTGTTGTGTTTTGTGTTGTATTTCAGGGTGAGGATGCTGCGGGTGGCGGGTGGTCGGGGGAGGGGCGGCGGGTCTCTGTGCAGCGCGGCACATCCTGTCAAAGGGGAAACGCTTCGCCCCCCCCGTGGTGTTCGAGCTCACCGACAACATTGGGGGAACCTGGTGCTACGACGAGAGAATCACGTACGACAACGGGAGGCCGGTTCACAGCAGCATGTACCGAGACCTACGGTAAATCAGTGCTAATGCAGAAATAATGTGAATAAATGTAATGCATGTGTCCCATGCAGAGGTGGGAAGTAGTGGAGTTCAAATACTTCGTTACTATACTTAAGTACATCTTTCTGGTATCAGTACTTTACTCCACTACTTATTTTTTCTGAAGACTTTTTACTTTTTTACATGTTGAACTCAAATACCTGTACTTTCTACTTCTTACATGTTGAACTCAAATACCTGTACTTTCTACTTCTCACATGTTGAACTCAAATACCTGTACTTTCTACTTCTTACATGTTGAACCCAAATACCTGTACTTTCTACTTCTTACATGTTGAACTCAAATACCTGTACTTCTACTTCTTACATGTTGAACACAAATACCTGTACTTTCTACTTCTTACATGTTGAACTCAAATACCTGTACTTTCTACTTCTTACATGTTGAACACAAATACCTGTACTTTCTACTTCTTACATGTTGAACTCAAATACCTGTACTTTCTACTTCTCACATGTTGAACTCAAATACCTGTACTTTCTACTTCTTACATGTTGAACTCAAATACCTGTACTTTCTACTTCTTTACATGTTGAACTCAAATACCTGTACTTTCTACTTCTTACATGTTGAACCCAAATACCTGTACTTTCTACTTCTTACATGTTGAACTCAATACCTGTACTTTCTACTTCTTACATGTTGAACTCAAATACCTGTACTTTCTACTTCTTACATGTTGAACTCAAATACCTGTACTTTCTACTTCTTACATGTTGAACTCAAATACCTGTACTTTCTACTTCTTACATGTTGAACACAAATACCTGTACTTTCTACTTCTTACATGTTGAACACAAATACCTGTACTTTCTACTTCTTACATGTTGAACTCAAATACCTGTACTTTCTACTTCTTACATGTTGAACTCAAATACCTGTACTTTCTACTTCTTACATGTTGAACACAAATACCTGTACTTTCTACTTCTTACATGTTGAACACAAATACCTGTACTTTCTACTTCTTACATGTTGAACTCAAATACCTGTACTTTCTACTTCTACATGTTGAACTCAAATACCTGTACTTTCTACTTCTTACATGTTGAACTCAAATACCTGTACTTTCTACTTCTTACATGTTGAACTCAAATACCTGTACTTTCTACTTCTTCACATGTTGAAACTCAAATACCTGTACTTTCTACTTCTTCACATGTTGAACTCAAATACCTGTACTTTCTACTTCTTACATGTTGAACTCAAATACCTGTACTTTCTACTTCTCACATGTTGAACTCAAATACCTGAACTTTCTACTTCTACATGTTGAACTCAAATACCTGTACTTTCTACTTCTCACATGTTGAACTCAAATACCTGTACTTTCTACTTCTTACATGTTGAACACAAATACCTGTACTTTCACTTCTTACATGTTGAACCCAAATACCTTTACTTTCTACTTCTTACATGTTGAACTCAAATACCTGTACTTTCTACTTCTTACATGTTGAACTCAAATACCTGTACTTTCTACTTCTCACATGTTGAACTCAAATACCTGTACTTTCTACTCTTACATGTTGAACACAAATACCTGTACTTTCTACTTCTTACATGTTGAACTCAAATACCTGTACTTTCTACTTCTTACATGTTGAACTCAAATACCTGTACTTTCTACTTCTTACATGTTGAACTCAAATACCTGTACTTTCTACTTCTTACATGTTGAACTCAAATACCTGTACTTTCTACTTCTCACATGTTGAACTCAAATACCTGTACTTTCTACTTGTCTCATGTTGAACTCAAATACCTGTACTTTCTACTTCTTACATGTTGAACTCAAATACCTGTACTTTCTACTTCTTACATGTTGAACTCAAATACCTGTACTTTCTACTTCTTACATGTTGAACACAAATACCTGTACTTTCTACTTCTTACATGTTGAACTCAAATACCTGTACTTTCTACTTCTTACATGTTGAACTCAAATACCTGTACTTTCTACTTCTTACATGTTGAACTCAAATACCTGTACTTTCTACTTCTTACATGTTGAACCCAAATATCTGTACTTTCTACTTCTTACATGTTGAACACAAATACCTGTACTTTCTACTTCTTACATGTTGAACACAAATACCTGTACTTTCTACTTCTTACATGTTGAACCCAAATACCTGTACTTTCTACTTCTTACATGTTGAACACAAATACCTGTACTTTCTACTTCTCACATGTTGAACTCAAATACCTGTACTTTCTACTTCTTACATGTTGAACACAAATACCTGTACTTTCTACTTCTCACATGTTGAACTCAAATACCTGTACTTTCTACTTCTTACATGTTGAACTCAAATACCTGTACTTTCTACTTCTTACATGTTGAACTCAAATACCTGTACTTTCTACTTCTCACATGTTGAACTCAAATACCTGTACTTTCTACTTCTTACATGTTGAACTCAAATACCTGTACTTTCTACTTCTCACATGTTGAACTCAAATACCTGAACTTTCTACTTCTTACATGTTGAACTCAAATACCTGTACTTTCTACTTCTCACATGTTGAACTCAAATACCTGTACTTTCTACTTCTCACATGTTGAACACAAATACCTGTACTTTTCCACTTCTTACATGTTGAAACCCAAATACCTTTACTTTCTACTTCTTACATGTTGAACTCAAATACCTGTACTTTCTACTTCTTACATGTTGAACTCAAATACCTGTACTTTCTACTTCTCACATGTTGAACTCAAATACCTGTACTTTCTACTTCTTACATGTTGAACACAAATACCTGTACTTTCTACTTCTTACATGTTGAACTCAAATACCTGTACTTTCTACTTCTTACATGTTGAACTCAAATACCTGTACTTTCTACTTCTTACATGTTGAACTCAAATACCTGTACTTTCTACTTCTTACATGTTGAACTCAAATACCTGTACTTTCTACTTCTCACATGTTGAACTCAAATACCTGTACTTTCTACTTGTCTCATGTTGAACTCAAATACCTGTACTTTCTACTTCTTACATGTTGAACTCAAATACCTGTACTTTCTACTTCTTACATGTTGAACTCAAATACCTGTACTTTCTACTTCTCACATGTTGAACTCAAATACCTGTACTTTCTACTTCTTACATGTTGAACACAAATACCTGTACTTTCTACTTCTTACATGTTGAACTCAAATACCTGTACTTTCTACTTCTTACATGTTGAACTCAAATACCTGTACTTTCTACTTCTTACATGTTGAACTCAAATACCTGTACTTTCTACTTCTTACATGTTGAACTCAAATACCTGTACTTTCTACTTCTCACATGTTGAACTCAAATACCTGTACTTTCTACTTGTCTCATGTTGAACTCAAATACCTGTACTTTCTACTTCTTACATGTTGAACTCAAATACCTGTACTTTCTACTTCTTACATGTTGAACTCAAATACCTGTACTTTCTACTTCTTACATGTTGAACCCAAATACCTGTCAGTGTTTCCCACAGATATGAAATATACTTGGGCGGGTGGTGGCAAGGAGGGGGGGGGGGGGGGTGCGCGAAAAAAAAAAAAAAGTTTTAACAACATTATTTATTGACTTTTCATTCCGGTATAATCATTTTGCGCAAAGATGGCACTGTTTGTCAGAGCACTTCATCCTTCTGGGATTTCATGAAGAACAGCTCCAACGCCTGTGTGTATGGGAACGCCTCTGGTGCTGGTCCATTAACTGCCAGTGTTTCCCACAGATCTGAAATATACTTTGGGGGGGTGGTGGTAGCGGGGGGGGTTGAGGTGACGTGAAACAACATTAACCTTTCTGTTGGTCGCTTGTTAGCAGACCCTTCACGCGATGGCAGAGCGAACAGGTACAGGCAGGGCCTATAATGATAGCCCTATAGTTTAAATCTACTACCCACACATGAACATATGGAAATGGGTTACTATTTAAAAAAATTAATGTATTTATTAATGTATTTAGGAACCTATCCATGTGATTTTTAGTGGGGGTCGACCTCAAATCCTCTAGGGGGGTCCAGGGGCATGCCCCCCGGTAAGATTTTATTTTTTATTTTGGAGTTAAATGCATCAATCTGGTGCATTTTGAGGGGAAAATAAAGAGACTAGATCTATGGAAACACCTATATTTAACAGAACTGTATACATTTCAATAATCATAAAATCATGGCCATAACCAACAACATCCCATTTCCAATATGGAAAAAACACTGAAACTTGTTTATTAATTTAGTTTTGGTTCATTTATAGTTGTGAGTGTGTCTGTGCTCCTGAATCAGCCTCTCCTGTCTCCCTCCTCTCCCTCCTCTCCCTCCTCTCCCTCCTCTCCTGTCCTCTCTCCCTCCTCTCCCTCCTCTCCCCCCTCTCCATCCTCTCCCCCTGCTCCTCTTTGAGGCAGCAGCAAAGACTAGTTTTCTCTCAACAAGTTTTAAAAGTGTATCTTACCTTTTTTCACCTAGTTAACTTTTTATTTATTTATTCATGCATATTTTACTAATCACATTACATTTCATTTAGCTGACGCTTTTATCCAAAGCAACTTATAATGACCGATTACAGGGACATTCTCCCTGGAGTAACTAAGGGCTAAGTGCCTTACTCAAGGGCACACTAGTGGTGGTGTTCCTGGCGGGATTTGAACTCACAGCCTTCCGATCTTCAGCCCACCTCACTCTCCATTAGACCAGGGGTGGCCAACCAGTCAGAGGTTAAGAGCCACATTTTTTCTATGTTACTGCAAAGAGCCACATCAAACACACTGATACCGCTTGTTTCAGTTTTTTGTTTTCTGGAGACAAGATTTCAACCATGTCACTGATGCATTTTTGTGGCATTGGGATATATTTTTTTTAAATCCTCTGGAGCAGAGAGAGGAGCTGTGGATTATTGTTATTGATTAATGCATCAGTGTTTCTTAGGGTCAAAAACACTAAACTCACAACTTGAAATGAAAGCGTTTAGTTTATTTAATAAAAGAGCTCATGTTCAATGTGAAAAGTGACAGTAGTTATAGATTATTTGCTATTTGGTGCTATATAATATATTTAAAAGAAATACAATTATATATTTTTTTTAAACACCTTGAATTTCAGGGGGTGCGCGGGGCTCCGTTGGCGGGAAGCAGCGCCCCTCCAAGACAATGGTAGGGGAAACACTGGATAGTGTTTAATCAACGATAGGTTTCCCCCCCCTCAAAGGTGATTGGTTCACTGCATCGCAGGTATTATTGTGATTGGCTCTTGGGCCACATCAAAATTAGACGCGCTGTCATCCTCTCATACTGACACATGACACCACACATACACACGTAGGGAGAGCCGGGACGAAAGTAACACGGGACGAAAGTAACGGAGCGATTTTATCCGAGCCCAAACAACTTTGACCGGACAAATTACGTCAGAATGATCAGCATTCGATACTTAACAGACCTACTAAATATTAGGTTTAACTCTGAGGAGTAGTGTTGTCACGGTACCAACATTTTGGTTTCGATACCAAGTCAAGAATTGCGATTCCGATTATTTTTCGATGCTTTTCTTAAAAAAGGGAAACAGTCTTAAATGTAATTAGTGTGCTTTATTTCACACCAGAACCATAACACAAACTTTTAAACAATGAGAACAATAAATAAAATAAATGACAAGAATTCGTATTAAATAAAATTAATACATGTCTCACAGACAGGCCGAGGCGCAGCGGCAGTTGCACTCCCACTTGCAGCCATGCTTCTCGTTTTCTCACATACTCTGGCAGCTAGCGCGTGCACGAGAGAGGGGAGGGACTTAGAGCGTGCTTGAGAGGGGCGGGACAGCAGGCACGGCTGCAGTGCAGGGAGTGGAAGCAGAGCGCTGAACACACACGGCTCTTATTAAAACAGCGCTTTCTCACCGGAGTACTTTTCTCCGTCATTCTTAAAGTACCGTTACTAATGAAACGGAGGAATCGTAACGTTTTTAACGGCAGGGTATTGCGGTACCTTTCAAGTATTGGTACACACCGTGCAACACTAGTCAGGAGTCAGTGTCTCTCCCCCAAACTCACACATATAAAATTCGATATGAACTGAAGAGCCGCATGAAACTAGGCAAAGAGCCGCATGCGGCTCGAGAGCCGCGGGTTGGCCACCCCTGCATTAGACCAATCACTATCCTCTCAAATGGAAATATGTGTTTACATAAATGGTGACCACACCGTTTGAGACCCACTGAGAACTTAGACTAAGTTAACTATCTAAACACTCAGAGAGTCCTTTACCTCACCTGAGCTGAGGTTATCCCGAGCTTGAATGACACACAGAGACCAATCAAGGGCTTTGATTTATGATCTGTATGACAGTGGCCATGTCGGCATCATGTGGACAGCCAGTCACCCTGTGTGAGGCAGGCCACTTAACAGGCCAGAAGGAGGCGAGATCAGAGCAAGGGAGCGAGGGATCATTGTCTACAAGTTAATCGATCGCAGATGGCGTCGTGGTCACGGACGAATAAAAAAAAAAAAAACATTAAAAAAAAAAAATTATAAAAAAAAAAAAAAAAAAAAACTAAATGGGTCGCGAAATATACTTGGGCGGCCGTTAATATACCTGGGCGGCCCGCCCAGGTATAGTCTATGTGTGGGAAACCCTGCCTGTACTTTCTACTTCTTACATGTTGAACACAAATACCTGTACTTTCTACTTCTTACATGTTGAACTCAAATACCTGTACTTTCTACTTCTCACATGTTGAACTCAAATACCTGTACTTTCTACTTCTTACATGTTGAACTCAAATACCTGTACTTTCTACTTCTTACATGTTGAACTCAAATACCTGTACTTTCTACTTCTTACATGTTGAACCCAAATACCTGTACTTTCTACTTCTTACATGTTGAACTCAAATACCTGTACTTTCTACTTCTTACATGTTGAACTCAAATACCTGTACTTTCTACTTCTTACATGTTGAACTCAAATACCTGTACTTTCTACTTCTTACATGTTGAACTCAAATACCTGTACTTTCTACTTCTTACATGTTGAACACAAATACCTGTACTTTCTACTTCTCACATGTTGAACTCAAATACCTGTACTTTCTACTTCTTACATGTTGAACTCAAATACCTGTACTTTCTACTTCTTACATGTTGAACTCAAATACCTGTACTTTCTACTTCTTCACATGTTGAACTCAAATACCTGTACTTTCTACTTCTTACATGTTGAACTCAAATACCTGTACTTTCTACTTCTCACATGTTGAACTCAAATACCTGAACTTTCTACTTCTTACATGTTGAACTCAAATACCTGTACTTTCTACTTCTCACATGTTGAACTCAATACCTGTACTTTCTACTTCTCACATGTTGAACACAAATACCTGTACTTTCCACTTCTTACATGTTGAACCCAAATACCTTTACTTTCTACTTCTTACATGTTGAACTCAAATACCTGTACTTTCTACTTCTTACATGTTGAACTCAAATACCTGTACTTTCTACTTCTCACATGTTGAACTCAAATACCTGTACTTTCTACTTCTTACATGTTGAACACAAATACCTGTACTTTCTACTTCTTACATGTTGAACTCAAATACCTGTACTTTCTACTTCTTACATGTTGAACTCAAATACCTGTACTTTCTACTTCTTACATGTTGAACTCAATACCTGTACTTTCTACTTCTTACATGTTGAACTCAAATACCTGTACTTTCTACTTCTCACATGTTGAACTCAAATACCTGTACTTTCTACTTGTCTCATGTTGAACTCAAATACCTGTACTTTCTACTTCTTACATGTTGAACTCAAATACCTGTACTTTCTACTTCTTACATGTTGAACTCAAATACCTGTACTTTCTACTTCTTACATGTTGAACACAAATACCTGTACTTTCTACTTCTTACATGTTGAACTCAAATACCTGTACTTTCTACTTCTTACATGTTGAACTCAAATACCTGTACTTTCTACTTCTTACATGTTGAACTCAAATACCTGTACTTTCTACTTCTTACATGTTGAACCCAAATATCTGTACTTTCTACTTCTTACATGTTGAACACAAATACCTGTACTTTCTACTTCTTACATGTTGAACACAAATACCTGTACTTTCTACTTCTTACATGTTGAACCCAAATACCTGTACTTTCTACTTCTTACATGTTGAACACAAATACCTGTACTTTCTACTTCTCACATGTTGAACTCAAATACCTGTACTTTCTACTTCTTACATGTTGAACACAATACCTGTACTTTCTACTTCTCACATGTTGAACTCAAATACCTGTACTTTCTACTTCTTACATGTTGAACTCAAATACCTGTACTTTCTACTTCTTACATGTTGAACTCAAATACCTGTACTTTCTACTTCTCACATGTTGAACTCAAATACCTGTACTTTCTACTTCTTACATGTTGAACTCAAATACCTGTACTTTCTACTTCTCACATGTTGAACTCAAATACCTGAACTTTCTACTTCTTACATGTTGAACTCAAATACCTGTACTTTCTACTTCTCACATGTTGAACTCAAATACCTGTACTTTCTACTTCTCACATGTTGAACACAAATACCTGTACTTTCCACTTCTTACATGTTGAACCCAAATACCTTTACTTTCTACTTCTTACATGTTGAACTCAAATACCTGTACTTTCTACTTCTTACATGTTGAACTCAAATACCTGTACTTTCTACTTCTCACATGTTGAACTCAAATACCTGTACTTTCTACTTCTTACATGTTGAACACAAATACCTGTACTTTCTACTTCTTACATGTTGAACTCAAATACCTGTACTTTCTACTTCTTACATGTTGAACTCAAATACCTGTACTTTCTACTTCTTACATGTTGAACTCAAATACCTGTACTTTCTACTTCTTACATGTTGAACTCAAATACCTGTACTTTCTACTTCTCACATGTTGAACTCAAATACCTGTACTTTCTACTTGTCTCATGTTGAACTCAAATACCTGTACTTTCTACTTCTTACATGTTGAACTCAAATACCTGTACTTTCTACTTCTTACATGTTGAACTCAAATACCTGTACTTTCTACTTCTTACATGTTGAACCCAAATACCTGTCAGTGTTTCCCACAGATATGAAATATACTTGGGCGGGTGGTGGCAAGGAGGGGGGGGGGGGGGGGGGGTGCGCGAAAAAAAAAAAAAGTTTTAACAACATTATTTATTGACTTTTCATTCCGGTATAATCATTTTGCGCAAAGATGGCACTGTTTGTCAGAGCACTTCATCCTTCTGGGATTTCATGAAGAACAGCTCCAACGCCTGTGTGTATGGGAACGCCTCTGGTGCTGGTCCATTAACTGCCAGTGTTTCCCACAGATCTGAAATATACTTTGGGGGGTGGTGGTAGCGGGGGGGGTTGAGGTGACGTGAAACAACATTAACCTTTCTGTTGGTCGCTTGTTAGCAGACCCTTCACGCGATGGCAGAGCGAACAGGTACAGGCAGGGCCTATAATGATAGCCCTATAGTTTAAATCTACTACCCACACATGAACATATGGAAATGGGTTACTATTTAAAAAAAATTAATGTATTTATTAATGTATTTAGGAACCTATCCATGTGATTTTTAGTGGGGGTCGACCTCAAATCCTCTAGGGGGGTCCAGGGGCATGCCCCCCGGTAAGATTTTATTTTTTATTTTGGAGTTAAATGCATCAATCTGGTGCATTTTGAGGGGAAAATAAAGAGACTAGATCTATGGAAACACCTATATTTAACAGAACTGTATACATTTCAATAATCATAAAATCATGGCCATAACCAACAACATCCCATTTCCAATATGGAAAAAACACTGAAACTTGTTTATTAATTTAGTTTTGGTTCATTTATAGTTGTGAGTGTGTCTGTGCTCCTGAATCAGCCTCTCCTGTCTCCCTCCTCTCCCTCCTCTCCCTCCTCTCCTGTCCTGTCTCCCTCCTCTCCCTCCTCTCCCTCCTCTCCCTCCTCTCCCTCCTCTCCCTCCTCTCCCCCCTCTCCATCCTCTCCCCCTGCTCCTCTTTGAGGCAGCAGCAAAGACTAGTTTTCTCTCAACAAGTTTTAAAAGTGTATCTTACCTTTTTTCACCTAGTTAACTTTTTATTTATTTATTCATGCATATTTTACTAATCACATTACATTTCATTTAGCTGACGCTTTTATCCAAAGCAACTTATAATGACCGATTACAGGGACATTCTCCCTGGAGTAACTAAGGGCTAAGTGCCTTACTCAAGGGCACACTAGTGGTGGTGTTCCTGGCGGGATTTGAACTCACAGCCTTCCGATCTTCAGCCCACCTCACTCTCCATTAGACCAGGGGTGGCCAACCAGTCAGAGGTTAAGAGCCACATTTTTTCTATGTTACTGCAAAGAGCCACATCAAACACACTGATACCGCTTGTTTCAGTTTTTTGTTTTCTGGAGACAAGATTTCAACCATGTCACTGATGCATTTTTGTGGCATTGGGATATATTTTTTTTAAATCCTCTGGAGCAGAGAGAGGAGCTGTGGATTATTGTTATTGATTAATGCATCAGTGTTTCTTAGGGTCAAAAACACTAAACTCACAACTTGAAATGAAAGCGTTTAGTTTATTTAATAAAAGAGC
The DNA here is from genome assembly GCF_902827175.1 of Gymnodraco acuticeps. Classification (NCBI taxonomy): domain Eukaryota; kingdom Metazoa; phylum Chordata; class Actinopteri; order Perciformes; family Bathydraconidae; genus Gymnodraco; species Gymnodraco acuticeps. The sequence continues at coordinate 18,191 of NW_022990190.1, read as the reverse complement.
TCATGTTCAATGTGAAAAGTGACAGTAGTTATAGATTATTTGCTATTTGGTGCTATATAATATATTTAAAAGAAATACAATTATATATTTTTTTTAAACACCTTGAATTTCAGGGGGTGCGCGGGGCTCCGTTGGCGGGAAGCAGCGCCCCTCCAAGACAATGGTAGGGGAAACACTGGATAGTGTTTAATCAACGATAGGTTTCCCCCCCCTCAAAGGTGATTGGTTCACTGCATCGCAGGTATTATTGTGATTGGCTCTTGGGCCACATCAAAATTAGACGCGCTGTCATCCTCTCATACTGACACATGACACCACACATACACACGTAGGGAGAGCCGGGACGAAAGTAACACGGGACGAAAGTAACGGAGCGATTTTATCCGAGCCCAAACAACTTTGACCGGACAAATTACGTCAGAATGATCAGCATTCGATACTTAACAGACCTACTAAATATTAGGTTTAACTCTGAGGAGTAGTGTTGTCACGGTACCAACATTTTGGTTTTGATACCAAGTCAAGAATTGCGATTCCGATTATTTTTCGATGCTTTTCTTAAAAAAGGGAAACAGTCTTAAATGTAATTAGTGTGCTTTATTTCACACCAGAACCATAACACAAACTTTTAAACAATGAGAACAATAAATAAAATAAATGACAAGAATTCGTATTAAATAAAATTAATACATGTCTCACAGACAGGCCGAGGCGCAGCGGCAGTTGCACTCCCACTTGCAGCCATGCTTCTCGTTTTCTCACATACTCTGGCAGCTAGCGCGTGCACGAGAGAGGGGAGGGACTTAGAGCGTGCTTGAGAGGGGCGGGACAGCAGGCACGGCTGCAGTGCAGGGAGTGGAAGCAGAGCGCTGAACACACACGGCTCTTATTAAAACAGCGCTTTCTCACCGGAGTACTTTTCTCCGTCATTCTTAAAGTACCGTTACTAATGAAACGGAGGAATCGTAACGTTTTTAACGGCAGGGTATTGCGGTACCTTTCAAGTATTGGTACACCGTGCAACACTAGTCAGGAGTCAGTGTCTCTCCCCCAAACTCACACATATAAAATTCGATATGAACTGAAGAGCCGCATGAAACTAGGCAAAGAGCCGCATGCGGCTCGAGAGCCGCGGGTTGGCCACCCCTGCATTAGACCAATCACTATCCTCTCAAATGGAAATATGTGTTTACATAAATGGTGACCACACCGTTTGAGACCCACTGAGAACTTAGACTAAGTTAACTATCTAAACACTCAGAGAGTCCTTTACCTCACCTGAGCTGAGGTTATCCCGAGCTTGAATGACACACAGAGACCAATCAAGGGCTTTGATTTATGATCTGTATGACAGTGGCCATGTCGGCATCATGTGGACAGCCAGTCACCCTGTGTGAGGCAGGCCACTTAACAGGCCAGAAGGAGGCGAGATCAGAGCAAGGGAGCGAGGGATCATTGTCTACAAGTTAATCGATCGCAGATGGCGTCGTGGTCACGGACGAATAAAAAAAAAAAAACATTAAAAAAAAAAAATTATAAAAAAAAAAAAAAAAAAAACTAAATGGGTCGCGAAATATACTTGGGCGGCCGTTAATATACCTGGGCGGCCCGCCCAGGTATAGTCTATGTGTGGGAAACCCTGCCTGTACTTTCTACTTCTTACATGTTGAACACAAATACCTGTACTTTCTACTTCTTACATGTTGAACTCAAATACCTGTACTTTCTACTTCTTACATGTTGAACCCAAATACCTGTACTTTTTACTTCTCATTATGAGTCTTAAAACCCTGAAAATTGTTGGTGTTACGAAAAGAAAACTAAAGTGGGCCGAGGAGGTTTCCCTGAGGAACACCATGTTCAGGAAACTTCATAAAACACTCACGGTCCTGTTTACATTTGAGTTTTAAAGCCTCCTTCTCCTCCCGCAGGACGAATCTTCCCAAAGAGGTGATGATGTTTCCTGATTTCCCCTTCGACTCCAAGCTGAGCAGCTTTTTGCCGCACCACGAGGTCCAGAACTACCTGGAGAAATACTGCCAGAGCCATGGCATCCGGCCTCACATCCGCGTGAGTTCATGCCATCCAAAATAAATACAGAAAAACCTGTTAGTATTTCAACTTATATTAGATTTACCATACTGAACTCTGCAGGCTTGCAAAGAAATGGATACTGGGGTAATCAGATAACATTACGAGTCCTAAAACCCTGAAATTAGTCAGCGTTACGAGTCATAAAACCCCAACATGAGTCAGCATAATGAGTCCTAAAACCCCAACATGAGTCAGCATAATGAGTCCTAAAACCCCAACATGAGTCAGCATAATGAGTCATAAAACCCCAACATGAGTCAGCATAATGAGTCCTAAAACCCCAACATGAGTCAGCATAATGAGTCCTAAAACCCCAACATGAGTCAGCATAATGAGTCATAAAACCCCAACATGAGTCAGCATAATGAGTCATAAAACCCCAACATGAGTCAGCATAATGAGTCATAAAACCCCAACATGAGTCAGCATAATGAGTCATAAAACCCCAACATGAGTCAGCATAATGAGTCCTAAAACCCCAACATGAGTCAGCATAATGAGTCATAAAACCCCAACATGAGTCAGCATAATGAGTCCTAAAACCCTGAATTGAGTCGGCATTATAAGTCTAAGAAACCCCAACATGAGTCGGCATAAAGTGGTGTTGATATGTGGAGATTATCTCGCTGAACTAAACGTGTAAGAATCATAAACATCCGTTTGACACAGAGATTATTTTCCAACATAATCCAAAATCACATTTGCATTGAACCAGGGAGATGTTGCCTTCAGGGACCAAGAGAAGCAGGGAGATGTTGCCTTCAGGGACCAACAGAAGCAGGGAGATGTTGCCTTCAGGGACCAAGAGAAACAGGGAGATGTTGCCTTCAGGGACCAAGAGAAGCAGGGAGATGTTGCCATTCAGGGACCAAGAGAAGCAGGGAGATGTTGCCTTCAGGGACCAAGAGAAGCAGGGAGATGTTGCCTTCAGGGACCAAGAGAACCAGGGAGATGTTTGCCTTCAGGGACCAAGAGAAACAGGGGAGATGTTGCCTTCAGGGACCAAGAGAAGCAGGGAGATGTTGCCTTCAGGGACCAAGAGAAGCAGGGAGATGTTGCCTTCAGGGACCAACAGAAGCAGGGAGATGTTGCCTTCAGGGACCAAGAGAAGCAGGGAGATGTTGCCTTCAGGGACCAACAGAAGCAGGGAGATGTTGCCTTCAGGGACCAAGAGAAGCAGGGAGATGTTGCCTTCAGGGACCAAGAGAAGCAGGGAGATGTTGCCTTCAGGGACCAAGAGAAGCAGGGAGATGTTGCCTTCAGGGACCAAGAGAAGCAGGGAGATGTTGCCTTCAGGGACCAAGAGAAGCAGGGAGATGTTGCCTTCAGGGACCAAGAGAAGCAGGGAGATGTTGCCTTCAGGGACCAACAGAAGCAGGGAGATGTTGCCTTCAGGGACCAAGAGAAGCAGGGAGATGTTGCCTTCAGGGACCAAGAGAAGCAGGGAGATGTTGCCTTCAGGGACCAAGAGAAGCAGGGAGATGTTTCCTTCAGGGACCAACAGAAGCAGGGAGATGTTGCCTTCAGGGACCAACAGAAGCAGGGAGATGTTGTCTTCAGGGACCAAGAGAAGCAGGGAGATGTTGCCTTCAGGGACCAAGAGAAGCAGGGAGATGTTGCCTTCAGGGACCAACAGAAGCAGGGAGATGTTGCCTTCAGGGACCAACAGAAGCAGGGAGATGTTGCCTTCAGGGACCAACAGAAGCAGGGAGATGTTGCCTTCAGGGACCAACAGAAGCAGGGAGATGTTGCCTTCAGGGACCAAGAGAAGCAGGGAGATGTTGCCTTCAGGGACCAAGAGAAGCAGGGAGATGTTGCCTTCAGGGACCAAGAGAAGCAGGGAGATGTTGCCTTCAGGGACCGAGAGAAGCAGGGAGATGTTGCCTTCAGGGACCAAGAGAAGCAGGGAGATGTTGCCTTCAGGGACCAAGAGAAGCAGGGAGATGTTGCCTTCAGGGACCAAGAGAAGCAGGGAGATGTTGCCTTCAGGGACCAAGAGAAGCAGGGAGATGTTGCCTTCAGGGACCAAGAGAAGCAGGGAGATGTTGCCTTCAGGGACCAAGAGAAGCAGGGAGATGTTGCCTTCAGGGACCAACAGAAGCAGGGAGATGTTGCCTTCAGGGACCAAGAGAAGCAGGGAGATGTTGCCTTCAGGGACCAAGAGAAGCAGGGAGATGTTGCCTTCAGGGACCAAGAGAAGCAGGGAGATGTTTCCTTCAGGGACCAACAGAAGCAGGGAGATGTTGCCTTCAGGGACCAACAGAAGCAGGGAGATGTTGCCTTCAGGGACCAAGAGAAGCAGGGAGATGTTGCCTTCAGGGACCAACAGAAGCAGGGAGATGTTGCCTTCAGGGACCAACAGAAGCAGGGAGATGTTGCCTTCAGGGACCAAGAGAAGCAGGGAGATGTTGCCTTAAGGGACCAAGAGAAGCAGGGAGATGTTGCCTTCAGGGACCAAGAGAAGCAGGGAGATGTTGCCTTCAGGGACCAAGAGAAGCAGGGAGATGTTGCCTTCAGGGACCAACAGAAGCAGGCAGATGTTGCCTTCAGGGACCAACACAGAAACACCACAGTCCTGAAGCTCTGTTTTAGCTTTGTGTTTATCTTCCTCTCTGTTGTTCTTCAGTTTAACACAGCGGTGGAGAAGGTGACGCCTGTTGTTTTGGCGTTGGAGGAAAACAATGAACAGACGACGTGGGAGGTGACGTCTTGTGACTCCTCCGGTCTTCAGAAAACAGAAACCTTCGACTCCATCTTCGTCTGCTCCGGGTGAGATGTGATGAAATCTGCATTTAACCCGTCTGCATCACTCGGGACTTTTTGGGCTTTTTAATTTTAATGTTGACATGATTTTTTGCTGTTTATGCGGATAACTTACATTAACTAAGTGTACATCAGCGTATAATGATAACGTGTGTATTCCCATTGAAAGCTATTAAGATCAGGGTTGAATAAAATCCTTAAAATGTATTTATTTATTTTACAATTTTTCCTAGATTGAGACATTTTCTCATGTTTGCCCCACTAAGTACACAGAACATAATTATATTGTTGTTTTTTATATATATAAAGGACAATATATACATATAAACAAACATATTTGGTAGTTATGATTATGACTGAAGTTGGTTAAACTGTTTCAAACCATTTTTAGGATTATCTTTTCCTTTTTCTTATGTATTTCCGTACTTCATTTAACGTATCACGTTATTATTTCTTAAATTGTTAAGTGTCTTTACCTCCTGCTGCCACTAGGTGTCGCCAAAGTTCAGTATTGTCTCATTTTAAGTGTTGTTTTTTGTTTTTAAGGCATTACTCTGTTCCTAACATCCCGACCATACCGGGGATGGAGAACTTTAAAGGTAATTTAATAAATTAAATTTAAACTAATTCAGTGAAAATACAACATTTCTGATGGCTATTTTTGATGGAGCTATGCTAGCAATTTCCCCCTGCTAACAGCCTTTGTGCTAAGCTAGGCTAACAGCTTCCCCCTGCTTCCAACCTTTGTGCTAAGCTAGGCTAACAGCTTCCCCCTGCTATGCTAACAGTTGCCCTGCTTCCAACTTTTAAGCTGAGTTAGGCTAATATTTCCCCCCTGCTTCCAGTCTTTAAGCTAAGCTATGCTAATAATGTCCCTCTTCTTCTAGTCTTTAAGCTAAGCTATACTAATAATGTCCCTTTGCTTCCAGTGTTTATGCTAAGCTATGCTAATAATGTCCCTCTGCTTCCAGTCTTTAATAATAATAATAATAATACATGGGATTTTTATAGTGCTTTTCCTAATGCTCAAAGACGCTTTCTTTAAGCTTAGCTATGCTAATAATGTCCCTCTGCTTCTAGTCTTCATGCTAAGCTATGCTAACAGTCCCCTCTTCTTCTAGTCTTTAAGCTAAGCTATGCTAATAATGTCCCTCTGCTTCTAGTCTTCATGCTAAGCTATGCTAACAGTCCCCTCTGCTTCTAGTCTTCATGCTAAGCTATGCTAACAGTCCCCTCTGATTCCAGTCTTCATGCTAAGCTATGCTAACAGTCCTCTCTGAGCAGGACAGGTGCTCCACAGTCACTCGTACAGATCTGCTGAGTCGTTCTCAGGGAAGACCGTCATCGTTCTGGGAGCAAAAGCTTCAGGACTGGATATTTCCATGGAGCTGGCTAACGCTGGAGCCCAGGTAACAAAAACATTGAGTTCAGGTGACAAACTTCAGTGGATTAATGTGGATTAATGTGAAGAAAAATGATGTTTGTGGGGCAGTTGCTTAGATTCAGTTAAGAAATATTCCCCAGATAAGGGTAAAAGAAAAGAATACCCAGAATGTTAATTTGAATATAAACTAATCACCGCGTTTTTAAAGAATACAACTTCTAACAGAACGTTCTCCATGATTAGAAGTTAATAGAGGCTCATGTTTAACAACCAAAACTGTCCTGTATCCAGGTCTTATTTCAGCATTGCACAAATCAAACTAAGAATGCACTATTTAAAGTACATCTGCAGAAATAGTATTTATTTTATAGGTCCTGATATCTGACATTTCATATTTTACCATTTGCTTAAATAGATAGGTAGATTAGTACTTTATTGATCCCAATTTGGAAAATGTAAGCATAACAAACACGGGAATGTACATAAGAGAAATTAAGACACTAGAAATAAACAATCCAACATATTTCTGAAATAAAATAGCATAAAAAAGTTATAAAAATAGAAACTGAATATGAAATATTTTCTTACCAATTGAAACAGAAGTTCTGGCACAATATCACTCTCAAAATGGTGCAAATATTGAACAATAATGGCACTAAAATGGGACACAAATGGCCAATTCATGAAGACTTTTCTCTGGTTTGTTTTGTGTGCAGGTGCGTCTGAGTTTCTCCGGTCCTCCGTTCACCTTCCCTCTTCCTGACGGGATCCAGGAGGCCAGTTTAGTCGAGGCGGTCGAGAGAGACGGCAGCATTCGCTTCCAGGTCAGGAAATCTACCAGCAGCAGGAATAATAATCTGCACTTTAACCCAGTTTGTGAAGATCCAGGGATTCAGATGGTCCTTAGGAGTCTGAAATGGTCTTAAGATATCTTAAACAGTCTTATACATTCTTAATAAACCTTAAAAAGGATCTTTAAAGAGTCTTAAAAAGGTCTTAACAGATCTTAAGACGTTTCCATCCGTCATTACCAGTCTCAAAAGGTATGAAACCTTAATGAGGACCCTTCCTGTTGCAGGACGGCTCCTCGGGCCCTGCAGACGTCCTGCTGTTCTGCACCGGATACGTCTTCAGCTTCCCGTACCTGGACGCCGCTCAGCTGAAGCTACAGATCCAGGATCAGCTGCTGGCGCCCCTGTACCGCCACATGATGCCCCCCAACTTCCCCTCGCTCTTCTTCATCGGCATGTGCAAACTCATCTGCCCCTTCCCCAACTTCCACTGCCAGGTAGGCCGACCCGACCAAAAATAAGGAGGTTAAAGATACCTGAGAACCATTTCAGAAGTCTTAAACAGTCTAAGGAAGTCTGAGAACGTTTTAAACGCTCTGAGAAAGTCTTAAACTGTCTGAGAAAGTCTTAAACTGTCTTAGAAAGTCTTAAAGCGTCTGAGAAAGTCTTAAAGCATCTGAGAAAGTCTTAAACTGTCTGAGAAAGTCTTAAAGCGTCTGAAAAAGTCTTAAAGCATCTGAGAAAGTCTTAAACTGTCTGATAAAGTCTTAAACGCTCTGAGAAAGTCTTCATCCGTCTGAGAAAGTCTTCATCCGTCTGAGAAAGTCTTAAACCGTCTGAGAAAGTCTTAAACTGTCTGAGAAAGTCTTAAAGCGTCTGAGAAAGTCTTAAAGCATCTGAGAAAGTCTTAAAGCATCTGAGAAAGTCTTAAACTGTCTGAGAAAGTCTTAAACTGTCTTAGAAAGTCTTAAAGCGTCTGAGAAAGTCTTAAAGCATCTGAGAAAGTCTTAAACTGTCTGAGAAAGTCTTAAACTGTCTTAGAAAGTCTTAAAGCGTCTGAGAAAGTCTTAAAGCATCTGAGAAAGTCTTAAACTGTCTGAGAAAGTCTTAAAGCGTCTGAAAAAGTCTTAAAGCATCTGAGAAAGTCTTAAACTGTCTGATAAAGTCTTAAACGCTCTGAGAAAGTCTTCATCCGTCTGAGAAAGTCTTCATCCGTCTGAGAAAGTCTTAAACCGTCTGAGAAAGTCTTAAACTGTCTGAGAAAGTCTTAAAGCGTCTGAGAAAGTCTTAAAGCATCTGAGAAAGTCTTAAACTGTCTGAGAAAGTCTTAAACCGTCTGAGAAAGTCTTAAAGCGTCTGAGAAAGTCTTAAAGCGTCTGAGAAAGTCTTAAACCGTCTGAGAAAGTCTTAAACCGTCTGAGAAAGTCTTAAACTGTCTGAGAAAGTCTTAAACCGTCTGAGAAAGTCTTAAACCGTCTGAGAAAGTCTTAAACTGTCTTAAACCGTCTGAGAAAGTCTTAAACCGTCTGAGAAAGTCTTAAACCGTCTGAGAAAGTCTTAAACTGTCTGAGAAAGTCTTAAACCGTCTGAGAAAGTCTTAAACTGTCTGAGAAAGTCTTAAACCGTCTTAAACCGTCTGAGAAAGTCTTAAACCGTCTGAGAAAGTCTTAAACCATCTTAAACCGTCTGAGAAAGTCTTAAACCGTCTGAGAAAGTCTTAAACCGTCTGAGAAAGTCTTAAACTGTCTGAAAAAGTCTTAAAGCATCTGAGAAAGTCTTAAACCTTCTAAGAAAGTCTTAAACCGTCTGAGAAAGTCTTAAACTGTCTGAGAAAGTCTTAAAGCGTCTGAGAAAGTCTTAAACCTTCTAAGAAAGTCTTAAACGGTATAATTATATATATTATATATATTATAATTATCCAAAAGCTACCAGAGACTCAACTACCGGATATTAAGAGACAACAGCTGGGAGCCTTAAAAAGTCTCTATGTCTAAATAAGTCTTAAAATGTGTTAAAGGTTCTAATAAGTCTTTAAAAAGTCAGAATAAGTCTTAAAGACCATTTAGGACTTTTAAAAAGTCCTTAAAACCGCCTTAAACCGTCCGAAAAAAAGTCTGAATAAGAATTGAAAAAGTCTTAAACTTTCTGAAACAGTCTACACAATTCTTAATCCGTGTTAAAAAGTCTTAATAGGTGGTACTAAGTCTATAGCAGTCTGAAGTCTTTAAGTGAAGCCTCGTTTAATCCACAGAGGTTGTTTTAGTCGATCCTAATGACTCCCTGTGGTGCGTTCAGGTGCAGTTCGCCCTGGCGGTGCTGGATGGCTCCGTCTCGTTGCCCTTGGCTGCTCTGATGGAGCAGGAGGTGCTGGAGGAGCTGCAGGAGAAGGAGCAGCGAGGCGTTCAGCAGCGCCACCTGATGGTGCTCCAGCAGCAGCAGTGGGATTACTGCTCGATGCTCGCTGACACCGCTCAGTTCCCCCCGCTGCCGCCTGCCGTCAGGAGTCTGTACGAGGAGGTGTGGAGGCAGCGCCGAGAACACCCCAAACACTACCGGAGAAACAACTACCGTCTGATCACAGACGACCGCTGGGAGCTCGTTCACTGACCGAGACAATAGCTGATACCTTACCTTACCTTAGCTAAGGAGGTTTAAAGCCGATGCAGATTAACAGTATTAATATATAATAACAGATGAATAACTACCGGAGACTCAACTACCGCCTGATCGATGGCGACCGCTGGGAACTCGTTTACTGACGGAGATAATTGCTGATACTTAAAACAGATTAACAATATTAATATATAATAACAGATTCATATTAAAAAACAATAAATCTGAAAACTACCGGAGACTCAACGACCTCTGGGAAGAATTTTGAAGTCTCAAAAAGTGTGAGACTGCATTAAAAAACTCTTAATAAGTTCTAAAAAGTCTTTAACATTGTAATAAGTATTAAACGGTATAATTATCTAAAAGCTACTACCGGAGACTCAACTACCGGATAGTTAGAGACAACAGCTGGGAGTCTTAAAAAGTATTTAAGTCTAAATAAGACTTAAAATGTGTTAAAAGTCTTTAAAAGTCCTCATACGTCTTTAAAAGTCCTCATACTTCTTTAAAAGTTTTCATACTTCTTTAAAAGTTTTCATACTTCTTTAAAAGTTTTCATACTTCTTTAAAAGTCCTCATACGTCTTTAAAAGTCCTCATACTTCTTTAAAAGTCCTCATACTTCTTTAAAAGTCCTCATACGTCTTTAAAAGTCCTCATACGTCTTTAAAAGTCCTCATATTTCTTTAAAAGTCCTCATACGTCTTTAAAAGTCCTCATATTTCTTTAAAAGTCCTCATATTTCTCATACGTCTTTAAAAGTCCTCATACGTCTTTAAAAGTCCTCATACTTCTTTAAAAGTTTTCATACTTCTTTAAAAGTCCTCATACGTCTTTAAAAGTCCTCATACTTCTTTAAAAGTCCTCATACTTCTTTAAAAGTCCTCATACTTCTTTAAAAGTCCTCATACGTCTTTAAAAGTCCTCATATTTCTTTAAAAGTCCTCATATTTCTTTAAAAGTCCTATAAGTGTTCAATAAGAACAGGAGAAGATCAAAGAAAAGCAGACGCTGTGAAATAAATATGCAAAAAGGAAATATTCAAAAAAGTGATTTAATTGGTTCTGAAACTAGAAATAACTGATTAAATAAACTCAAGAACTCTCACCTGAAGAGGACAGTAGAAGTCATCGTAGAATTTAACAATGTAACGTCAATAATGAAGACCACAACTCCCATGATGCAACACTACGTCACCTCTACGTCTTTTTTACTGTTTCTTTTTAAGGACCTTCAGCAACAGAGATTCACTTTTGATTTTCCACTGAACTTTTTGAAGATGTTGTGTAACTTTGTTTTAATACTTACTGATCACTGAATGTGTGAAATGATTGATCACAGAGGCTTGATTAAAAAAATAGGAGTCTTACCTCATTTATTAAAATAAAATGTCTTTGTTATGAATTATTTTGTCCATCCATACATCTTCTCCCGCTTATCCGTTGTTGGATCTCGGGGGTCTCGTTCCAGCAGAGAGCCCCAAACTTTCTTTTCCCCTCATCAACCAGCTCTGACTGGGGGATCCCAAGGCGCTCCCAGGCCAGCGAAGAGATATAATCCCTCCACCTGGTCCTAGGTCTACCCCTTGGTCTCTTCCCAGCTGGACGTGCCTGGAACACCTCCCTAGGGAGGCGCCCAGGTGGCATCCTAACTAGGTGCCCGAACCACCTCAACTGGCTCCTTTCGGCGTGAAGGAGGAGCGGCTCAACTCCGAGTCCCTCCCGGATGACCGAACTTCTCACCTTATCCCTAAGGGAGACGCCAGCCACCCTGCGGAGAAAACCCATCTCGGCCGCTTGTATCCGCGATCTAGTTATATCGGTCATGACCCATCCTTCATGACCATAGGTGAGGGTAGGAACGAAAATGGCCCGGTAGACAGAGAGCTTTGCCTTCTGGCTCAGCTCCCTTTTCGTCACAACGGTGCGGTAAAGCGACTGCAGTACCGCTCCCTCTGCTCCGATTCTCCGGCCCATCTCACGCTCCATTGTTCCCTCACTCGAGAACAAGACCCCGAGATACTTGAACTCCTTCACTTGGGGTAAGAACTCATTCCCTACTTGGAGTGGACAGTCCATCGGAATTATTTTGTGAGCAGCAGTACTGCCATCCAACACAAGTCAGCAGTCAATCTGATTCATATATAATCACCTTTATTTGTAATTAAATCAATAATTTAATTTTAATATTTTACAATTTAATTTTAAAAATACAAAAATGTTAAATGAATTATTTCATCAAGGAACGACCCAAATAGTTGGGTCGTTTTAGTAAATAAATGTAAAAGTCAAAATAAGGGAATAAATGTTTACTATTTTTAAAAAGACGTTTTTTTAAATAAATGTGAATGTGAATATAAAATAATTGACCCTTTAAGAATAAACAACACTTCATTTTCTCATTGTATTAAGCTATATTCATTTACACATTTCTCAGCTTTTATTCCATATTACAAAAAACATTTGATATAAATATTTGTTGTCATATTTACACTGAACAAAAATATAAACGCAACACTTTTGTTTTTGCTCCCATGTTTCATTAGATGAACTCAAAGATCTAAAACATTTTCTATAAACACAAAATAACCATTTCTCTCAAATATTGTTCACAAATCTGAAAAAATCTGTGATAGTGAGCACTTCTCCTTTGCCGAGATAATCCATCCCACCTCACAGGTGTGGCATATCAAGATGCTGATTAGACAGCATGATTATTGCACAGGTGTGCCTTAGGCTGGCCACAATAAAAGGCCACTCTGAAACGTGCAGTTTTGCTTTATTGGGGGGGGTCCGAAAACCAGTCAGTATCTGGTGTGAGGGGTAGGGTTAGGGGTAGGGTTAGGGTAATGTTGTGAATCGAGTGGCCTGTGTTAGTCGTCCATAACATATGCCTGCCCATACCATAACCCCACCACCACCATGGGCCACTCGATTCACAACATTACCCTAACCCTACCCCTCACACCAGATACTGACTGGTTTTCGGACCCCCCCAGACCCCCCCAATAAAGCAAAACTGCACGTTTCAGAGTTTTATTGTGGCCAGCCTAAGGCACACCTGTGCAATAATCATGCTGTCTAATCAGCATCTTGATATGCACACCTGTGAGGTGGGATGGATTATCTCGGCAAAGGAGAAGTGCTCACTATCACAGATTTTTGAACAATATTTGAGAGAAATGGTTATTTTGTGTATATAGAAAATGTTTTAGATCTTTCAGTTCATCTCATGAAAAATGAGAGCAAAAACAAAAGTGTTGCGTTTATATTTTTGTTCAGTGTAGTTTTAGGCCAATTAAAAAAAAAAAGAAGTATTTTCTCACACATCCATTTCCTGCAATGTGCATAAGACCTTTCCAAAATTACTTGTGTATATTTTTCATTAGTAATCTGTGTTTTGGTGTTAAAATATCCTGCAGTAAATGTTATAGAAATGAATGATTTATGAAGCGGGCCGGATCTTCACGTTAACCATGAACCAGAGAGCTGAGGTCAACAACTTTAATACACACATTTCAACACATGGAGAGAGACGGGTTTACAACACGGACATATTATCACGTAACACTGAGTCAGGTCGACTAACACGGCAGAGGGTCAAAGGTCAGACGGCTTTAATCCTTTAACAGTTTCATTTAATTTGATTGCTGTTCATTGACTACAGTTCAGTCTTCAATACCATTGTGCCCTCCAAGCTGGCCATCAAGCTCAGAGACCTCGGGCTCAACAGCGCCCTCTGTGACTGGATCCTGAACTTCCTGACGGGCAGACCCCAGGCAGTGCGGGTGGGAAACATCACATCCTCCACCCTGACCCTCAACACCGGAGCCCCTCAAGGCTGCATGCTCAGCCCTCTCCTCTACTCCCTGTTCACTCAAGACTGCGTGGCCATGCACAGCTCCAACACCATCGTGAAGTTTGCTGACGACAGGACCGACATCAGCCAGATCACCGACGACGAGACGGCGTACAGAGAGGAGGTCGAAAACCTGACATCTTGGTGCCAGGATAACAACCTCCATCTCAACGTCAGCAAAACCAAGGAGCTGATTGTGGATTACAGGAAGCAGCAGGGAGAGGGACACGCCCCCATCGCCTTCAATGGGACTACGATGGAGAGAGTCAGCAGCTTCAGGTTCCTCGGTGTCCACATCACTGAGGACCTGACTCATCACTGAGGACCTGACATGGACTCATCACTGAGGACCTGACTCATCACTGAGGACCTGACTCATCACTGAGGACCTGACGTGGACTCATCACTGAGGACCTGACATGGACTCTTCACTGAGGACCTGACATGGACTCTTCACACCACCACCATCACCAAGAAAGCTCGACAGCGGCTCTTCTTCCTCCGCAGGCTGAGGAGGTTCAACATGGACTCCAGGATACTCTGCAAACTTCTTCAGGTGCATCCATAGAGAGGCATCCTGACCTTCTACAGGTGCACCATAGAGAGGATCCCTGACCTTCTACAGGTGCTCCATAGAGAGGATCCTGACCTTCTACAGGTGCATCCATAAGAGAGGCATCCTGACCTTCTACAGGTGCACCATAGAGAGGCATCCTGACCTTCTACAGGTGGCATCATAGCTAGCATCCTGACCTTCTACAGGTGCACCATAGAGAGATCCTGACCTTCTACAGGTGCACCATAGAGAGATCCTGACCTTCTACAGGTGCACCATAGAGAGATCCTGACCTTCTACAGGTGCACCATAGAGAGGATCCTGACCTTCTACAGGTGCACCATAGAGAGGATCCTGACCTTCTACAGGTGCACCATAGAGAGGATCCTGACCTTCTACAGGTGCACCATAGAGAGATCCTGACCTTCTACAGGTGCACCATAGAGAGGATCCTGACCTTCTACAGGTGCACCATAGAGAGATCCTGACCTTCTACAGGTGCACCATAGAGAGGATCCTGACCTTCTACAGGTGCACCATAGAGAGCATCCTGACCTTCTACAGGTGCACCATAGAGAGCTGACCTTCTACAGGTGCACCATAGAGAGATCCTGACCTTCTACAGGTGCACCATAGAGAGGATCCTGACCTTCTACAGGTGCACCATAGAGAGCATCCTGACCTTCTACAGGTGCACCATAGAGAGCCATGTGGCTCCATAGAGCGCATCCTGACCTTCTACAGGTGCTCCATAGAGAGGACCCTGACCTTCTACAGGTGCACCATAGAGAGGATCCTGACCTTCTACAGGTGCACCATAGAGAGCATCCTGACTGGCTGCATCACGGCCTGGTACGGCAGCTGCACCGCCCTCAATCGTAAGGCTTTACAGAGGGTGGTGAAAGCTGCACAGCACATCACCAGGACGGAGCTGCCCTCCATGGAGGACCTCTACTCCCAGCGGCTAGGAAGAAGGCCCTCAGGATGATCAAAGACCCCCATCACCCCAGCCACAAACTGTTCAGTCTGCTGCCGTCTGGCAGGCGGTACCGCAGCATCCGGACTAAAACCACCAGACTCAGAGACAGCTTCATCCCACCGGCCATAAGACTGTTAAACACCTGAACTTTGAAACAACATCCATAACATTCATCTGCTACTTAGTAATTATGTATCTAATATATCATTCCATTAGCTTGCATATAGTCTCTTATTTCACTATTTGACTTTTTTTAAACTATTTTTCTTTTTGTATTTACTTTTTTTAAATGTTCTTGCACTAGATGTTTCTGTTTTTCTGTGTTATTGTGTTGCACTGTTGGAGAAGCCAGTGACCTAAGATGTTCATCAACATAACTACTCTGTAGATATGTTCGTATGACAAAAATAAAGAACCTAGAACCTTGAAAGTCTTAAGTATTTAAAAGTCCTCATAAGTCTCAAATAAATCTGACAAATTCAGAAAATGTCTTAGAAATGATTAAAAAGTCTAAAGTCAGACGGCTTTAACCTTCGAACAGTTTCATTTACTTTGATTGCTTAATTGAACATTTTTTAAAAACTGATGATTTGTGCTCTCAAAAATATAGATTTCTTCTGGGAGTAAACAATAAAAGCAGCGCTAGATATAGAAGTATAAATCTTACATTTCAGTTTTATAAATAATCAATAAACTCAGTATCTTGTGGTTTTATATTATATTGTCAAATTTCTCTTGGGGGATTTTATTCATTTTAAATATACATTTATATTCTACACATTTCTTATCCACTCTGGTCCAAAGTCTCTCTTTCTTTCCCACCACCTGTGGGACCATCGTTGAGGGCATTTCTTGACTGATTCAAAAAGGTACAAATTACTAAATAAAACACTTATTAAAATGATAATTCTGCCAATTAGTGTTAAGAAGGAGTTCGTAGATTTAAACATTACAATTCTGACTTTTTCGGAGCACAAGCATAAAAAAAGAAAATCCCAACATTCTCCATGTTCCAAAGTCTCTCTTTCCTTTCCCACCTCCTTGTATCCTTGCATCAAGGAGGTGTCATTCTTGACTAATTCAAAAGGTACAAATTACTAAATAAAACGTAAAAAAACACTGCATACAAAACAACTAAAAGCAGTGCTAGAACATGTTTGATAAGTATAATCATTAGTTTTCTCAGTTCTCATATATAATCCATAAACTCAGTATCTTGTGGTTTTAAATGATATTGTCGTTTCATTGATTTGAATATACATGTATATTCTTTCCGACTCACATTCCTTATCCACTCTGCTCTAAGTCTCTCTCTCCTTTCCAACCACCTTGTGTTATGCAGTCATTTAGTGATAGGAGGGAATTCGTTCAAATGTGTACATTTTTCGGAGCACAAGCACAAAACAGAAAATTCCCGTCTTTCCCGTGACATCACGAACAGGTTCAAGTCTCTAGAAGATGACTCTGGAGGACTTGGACTCGTTCTCCACGACGACTCGCTCCACTTTCTCCCCCGCCTCCACGTCCTCCTCCCCCCCGCCTCCGCCCTCTTTCTTCAGGATCTTCAGCGGCCACCAGGTGGCGCCGCCCCGATGATCCCGGCGCTCCGCTCGCCCCGCTCGCTCTGCCGGCCAGCAGCAGGGGGCGCTGTTATCCCCCGTCAGGAAGTAGAGCAGCGCGTTGAGCCAGGCGTTGCAGGAAGCTAACGGCCGCGTCACCTTTAAGGCGAAGCAAGTTTATTTATAGAGCACCTTTCAACACAAGGCAATTCAAAGTGCTTTACAACAACATTAAGAGCTTTAAAGGTCCCCTACTACACTGTTCTTCGTCAGTATATCACAGGTCTCAGATATATCCAGAGCCTGTCTCTGATTGGCTGAAACACCAAACAGATCATTGCAGCATTACCCATAACCCCCTCTGTTTCAGCCGTGTTTCCAAAGTGCTGATTCTCTGTCTGTTACTTCAGATGAAAACAAGGAGCCCCTCCCCACGCCCCTCTGAGAGACATTTGGTTACAAAGAACTCAATGGAGCTCTAGGGGAGATTCAGGTGATAAGGGGGGGGGGTTACCTTGGTTGCTGATTGGCTAATGGTTACACAAGACAACACATCGCTATGACATCATAAAGTGACCAAAATCTGATCAGCTCATTTTCAGACAGGTTTTTATAGAAATGGATCAAAAAGAGAGAGAATCTTTGTTCCTGAAACTTTCAGAGTCTCTTTCCACAGAGGGGACACATGTTGATGAAGAAGAGACATGAAGAAGAGGGGACACATGTTGATGTAGAAGAACATGGAGAAGAGGGGACACATGTGATGTAGAAGAGACATGAAGAAGAGGGGACACATGTTTGATGTAGAAAGAGACATGGAGAAGAGGGGACACATGTTGATGAAGAGAGACATGAAGAAGAGGGGACACATGTTGGATGTAGAAGAGACATGAAGAAGAGGGGACACATGTTGATGTAAAAGAGACATGAAAAGAGGGGACACATGTTGATGTGAAGAGACTGAAAGAAGAGGGGACACATGTTGATGTAGAAGAGACATGACAGAAGAGGGGACACATGTTGATGTAGAAGAGACATGGAGAAGGGGACACATGTTGATGAAGAAGAGACATGAAGAAAGAGGGGACACTGTTTGATGTAGAAGAGACATGAGAAGAGGGGACACATGTTGATGTAGGAGAGACATGAAGAAGGGGGACACATGTTGATGTAGAAGGACATGAAGAAGAGGGGACACATGTTGATGTAGAAGAGACATGAAGAAGAGGGGACACATGTTGATGTAGAAGAGACATGAAGAAGAGAGGGGACATGTGTGAAGAGAGACATGAAGAAGAGGGGACACATGTTGATGTAGAAGAGACATGAAGAAGAGGGGACACATGTTGATGTAGAAGAGACATGAAGAAGAGGGGACACATGTTGATGTAGAAGAGACATGAAGAAGAGGGGACACATGTTGATGTAGAAGAGACATGAAGAAGAGGGGACACATGTTGATGTAGAAGAGACATGAAGAAGAGGGGACACATGTTGATGTAGAAGAGACATGAAGAAGAGGGGAACATGTTGATGTAGAAGAGACATGAAGAAGAGAGGGGACACATGTTGATGTAGAAGGAATGAAGAAGAGG
>NW_022990189.1:0-217500 GCF_902827175.1 Gymnodraco acuticeps | reverse complement strand
GTACTAAGACCCAATCCCAAACCACTCCCTCGACCCTACCCTCCGTGATGGAGTGAACTCCGTCTGTAGCCACACTCGCAGCTCAACGAGGCTCCTCCTGTCGGATGGAGGGAGTAAACACAGCAGCAAGCTTTGGGGCGGCCTCCCCTCTCTCCGGCAGAAACAGGAAATGCCGTAACTGTGTGTAACAACGGTTTCAAATCAGCATCTCTTAGACAAAAAGTTGAAATGAATACTTAGTGCCGGAGTTGTGTCAGATTATGCACCCCCGTCGTGAAATGCACCCCCTGGCCTGCCGTAAAAAGCACCCCCCAAAAAAAGATGCTTCTATTAATCCCACCCTCAAGCACTTTGGAGGGTATGGTCAGGGCCGCCCCTCCCTACAGGCCAATCACGCAGGCTGCATGGGGCCCCGCCTTGCCCAGAGGGCCTCAGCTGCTGTGCGCAGTTCTCCGCTCAGCTGCTGTGCGCAGTTCTCCACTCAGTTCTCCGCTCAGTTCTCCGCTCAGTTCTCCGTGCACCCCCCGCGAGAGTGAGAGGTGACAAGGGGAGCACGTCTGTAACCCGACACCGTTGCAATGAATCGACATCTGACCAATCACGGCTTTGATACGGCCACTAGTGCAGGTGAAGAGATGTCGGTGAAAAGACTGTTTCAGTCCGGAGCAAGCAAGAGGGGAAAAAAAAAAAAACATGAAGAAACCAGAGCATCACTCGAAGGTGGGTTATTGTATGAGTCAAATGTACAACTTGCGAATGTTGTATAAGTCAAATTGCCATATTAAAACATCAGCTGCAATTCACAACATGAAGAAGGCAGTCTCTGCATAGCATATAGGCTAATGGAGATGCAGTTATTTCCAGCATTCTTTATTTACCATTCTTATGTCAATTTGCACATTTCATGGTGATGCTCAGCCTCTCCCCTTAACTCCTAACAGTCATCATCATGTCAACCACAACACAGAGCAATACTGATATAGATGTGTGTGTGTGTGTAGTTGTTGATACATTGCTGACAGAGGGAACTAGAATACAGATTTAAGAAATATCTGTTTTTGAGCATGTCATAAGCATGTTTTGTCTTGACTATATTACAACTATTATAATAAAAATAATATATTATTTATATTATTGAATTGATTGTGATTATTATTAGTAGTAGAAGTAGTTTATTTGCATTAATTATATTTTAATCTTTTTGAGGCTAGTATTTGGCAGGAAATGCAGACGTATTCACCTGTAAACGCATACTGAACGACATACATGCACATTTACCATTTACCTCACTGTATAAAAAAGTAACTGTGTTGATAATAATAATAAAAAGGAATTATATTTGCAAAGTAGCCTAAAAAATGTTTCACTCCTGTCGGTTGGGGGGGGGGCCTCATCTCACAATGTCGCTTGGGGCCCCAAGTTGGCCAGGGGCGGCCCTGGCTATGGTTGTAGGACTAGTACCAATAAATGGAGCAAGTTTCATGTATGTGACACGTTTATTGTCAGAGATAGCAAGGGGTGCATATCGTGGCAACCAGGCTGTTCATAAAAAGCACCCCCCAAAATAAAAATGTTTCTATTAATCCCACCCTCAAGCACTTGATGTAAAAATAAACAATACATGTAACTACACCGTGCAATGTTTACAGTGTAGTTTGTGCAATCGAGAAGGTTAAATAGGGGAAGTGCATTGTGTGTAAATAGGTATGGACACAATAGGGATATGTGCAATTTGACGGACACTATGCGTAGGTGCAATAGGGAAAGTGCAATATTTGATTATGTATAAATACAATAGGGAAAGTTCTGTACCTGTATGTTTCTTGTTTGTTTCTTTGCCATGTGATATGTGATCTCTGTTCTGTATCTATGACTGATTGACCTGAATGTTTTATGTGTATTATCTCGATGCCCAAGACACATTTCTCCTAAGGGAGACAATAAAGCTTTATCTTATCTTACATTGTAAAGCACAAGTACAAGCACAAATATACAGACAGGACGTCACAATTAATTAATAAGTGAGGAATGAATGCAAAATCCAGGATTCGACAACCCAACCATCAAAAAGACAACATAGAATAGCGGACTATACATTAAAATGCGCGTTCCCGTGTCAAGGGGTGCCTTTCACGACGGGGGTGCATAATTTGACACAACACCGGCACTTAGTTCCCAGCACTTAGTTCCCCTATGGCACTAAGTACAGATCGCGTTCACACCGGAATAAGTTCCCTGAGAGAAGATTACGCAAATGAAGCCGCTGACGTCACTTCTTCTTCTTCTTCTGCTTTGGGTTTACTGGCAGGCCGCAAACAACTTCACGGCGTATACTGCCATCCGGAGTCCCCGGCCGGAAGTCCCCGGAGTTGGGGACTGGCTTCAGTTAGTGGCGGACTGGCCATCGGGACGTTCGGGACCAATCCCGATGGGTAGTTAGTAAAAGTAGAAGTACTCAGATCTTGTACTTGAGTAAAAGTATAAGTGCTCAGATCTTGTACTTGAGTAAAAAAAACATATGTCCAATGCAGAGTGTCTCTCAGCAAATGGCTGTGTTGTGAAAACATGCAGAAAATGCATTTTATGGAAGTATTTTCTTGATGTATGGGTTCATACAAAGTGACAGACTCTGTAAGAACCTTTGACTCCAGTATTATTAAAACAGTAAACCAGAATTTTGAACCTGGCTTTATCAATGTTCACCTATCTGTAGGAAATATGCAAATGAGCACCAATCTTCCCCCTCATTTGCATATTTAAACTGTCAAACAGTCGGTATTGAACTGAGGAAGTTTCATGGTAGTTTATAAATGTGTGTTTGGCTGCAGATTTTTCAGTATTTCTGTATTTTTATTGACTGACTGTATGCCGCGCAGAGGGTTTGATTGACAGCTGTTGTTGTCGGGGTGACGGTGGAGGAAATGGAGCGGCTGTTTCTTCTTCTTCTGCTGCTTGTAAAAAGAAATGTTGTGTCATCCTGTCAACACGCTCTCCATTATTCATAAGCTGCAGTATGCTACGCTGACGACACCCAATTAATTCTGTCCTTTCCCCGCTCAGAGACCCAGGTCGTTGCACGCATCTCTGCTTGTCTAGCTGACATCTCTCAGTGGATGTCTGCTCATCACCTCAAGCTCAACCTTGACAAAACTGAACTGCTTTTCCTTCCGGGAAAAGATTGTCCCACTCTTGACCTAACAATCAACATCGGCACCTGTGTTGTTTCCCCGACTCAGACTGCAAGGAATCTGGGTGTGACCCTAGATAACAACCTGTCCTTCACTGCAAACATCGCTGCTACAACCCGTTGCTGCAGATACACGCTTTACAACATCAGGAGGATACGTCCCCAGCTGACCCAGAAAGCGACGCAGGTTCTGGTCCAGGCTCTCGTCATCTCACGCCTAGACTACTGCAACTCCCTCCTGGCTGGTCTACCTGCATGTGCCATCCGACCTCTGCAGCTCATCCAGAATGCAGCGGCTCGTCTGGTCTTCAACCTTCCTAAATGTTCCCACACCACTCCGCTCCTCCGCTCCTCCGCTGCCTTCACTGGCTTCCGGTAACTGCTAGAATCCACTTCAAGACACTGGTACTTGTTTACCATGCTGCGAATGGATCTGGCCCTTCCTACATCCAGGACATGGTTAAACCGTACACCCCAGCACGTGCACTACGCTCTGCATCAGCCAAACGACTCGCTGCGCCCTCGCTGCGAGGGGGACCCAAGTTCCCATCAGCAAAAACACGTGGGTTTGCTATCCTGGCTCCAACATGTTGGAATGAGCTCCCCATTGACATCAGGACAGCAGATAGCTTGCACACCTTCCAGACTGAAAACTCATCTCTTTCGACTCCACTTCCAGCGATAGAACTGCTAACAAAGCACTTATATACTAACAAAGGACTGGCTTATCTAAAGCCAGTTGAGTAGCACTTGAAATGTTTTTGCTCTATGAAGCCTGATGTGCTTATATGATTCTGTTTTCTTCAAGTTTGTATTTTGTTGGTCGAACGCACTTATTGTAAGTCGCTTTGGATAAAAGCGTCAGCTAAATGCAATGTAATGTAATGTTTTCTTGATACAGAGAAATAACAGCTGAGGAGTAATTCACTCTTCCACCTCTAGAGGCCACTGTTGGGACTTGAAACTCCACTTTATCATTACGGTGCTTTTTTTTTCAGAATTTGACTTTTTTTCAGATTGTATCTTGTTCTTGAAATTTAACTTTTTTGTCAGATTTTGAATGACAGAAGTTAGAATTTTTTTCTCCAAATTTAACTTTTTTCTCAGAGTGTGTGTGTGAATTTGTTGCCATGAAAAGTGCATTTTTTACTCCTCAATGTGTGTTTGAGTGTGTCTTGCCATGTGTGTGTACCGCAGTGTGTGTTGCCATGTGTGTGTGTGTACCTGTAGTATGTGTGGCTGCGTTTGTAAAGTGTATATTCCTTTCCTCAGTGTGTCTGTGTTTGAGTTTAGGGAGGCTGTGGCTCAGTGGTTAGTGTGCTGGACTTTGAATCAGGGGATAGCAAGTTTGAGTCCCTCTGCAGTCAGCATGTCATTGTGTCCCTGGGCAGTGGCGTTTTTATATGTACAAAAGTGGTGGGGCACAACAAACCTAGATGTCTATATATAAGCTTCTGCAGTGAGGTTCATGGCTGGTGAGGCACTGACTCTTCAGGTTTACAAATATTATATTTTGACCTAAATCAAAATATAATATTATTTTCAAAAGCTTTTTTAGTCTGATGCTTCAATTAATTTTAAACAGACAGTTCAACAGAAGGATACCCAAAAAATGTAATTGTATCATTTACATATTTAATTGTTCTCTCTTAGTAAGATCCCATTTTCAATAAAATTGCGGTCTTACCTTGACTTGAAGATGAAGTACATGCTATCCCTCTGGACAAAAATCACTATTACTTTTTTGTAGGGCTGTCAAGTTAACGCGTTAATAACGCATTACCGCAAAAAAAAATTAACGCCACTGAAGAGTTTATCGCCGGCCACTAGAGGGCAGCGTCACTGCTGTCGCTGTCCGGATATGCCGTGCTCTGACCCGGTAGTGCCGAGCGGCCATTTTAGTTCAAACATTGTTCATTCACTCCGCCTCGAGTTGAGACGTTCATCCACTCATTCATGTAAGATTGTTTCCACTATTGTTTGGTGTGTCTTTACTCTATGTAATTGAATATATGTGTATTGGTCATGACATGCATGGATCTAGTACTTTTTCAGCTTATCTAGCTGCATTGCTCTGTTTCAGGGTGTCGTCATCCTTGTCATTAAACTATCGAAACTGACATTGAGGAGTGTGTTTCTTCATGACGACACCATGGTCGTTGTTGGATGCCCTGTCCCCGGCTGCGAGTTCGAATCCGAAGACTTGTCTGAAGCACTCGTCATTGCTATATTGACGATTCATGGATTTATCCACCAGCACGCAGCGCCTGTCATGGCCGCGCCAGCCCAGGCCCCAGCCCCTCACGGCCCGAGACTCGATCGGCCCAAAGTTGATGTGGGCGTGTCGATAGAGGAATGGAACGTGTTCATCCGTCGTTGGGATGTATTCCGCGCCGGCTCAGGCATAGGGGATGCCCAGGCCCCCTTCCAGCTGTTTCAGTGAGCTGGGCCTGTACTTGGAGACAGCCTGTTGAAAGTCGTCCCCGACGCCGCTTCCGGACCCTTGCCAGACCTAATCACCGTCATGCGTTCCCTAGCTGTCATCCCAGTCGCTACATGCGTCCTGCGCACCGAGCTACTTCAGTTACGCCAGGAACGCGATGAGACATTCCGCGCATTCGCTGCCAGAGTGCGGGGTAAAGCAGAGACATGCGCATATAATGTGGTATGCGAGTGTGGTAAGGACGTGGACTATACCGACCACATTATCCGTGATGTTCTGCTCAATGGCATTTATGACTCGGACATACGCCGCGAGACGCTGGGGACACCTGACGTCCTGGTCAAGCCAGTTAACGACGTAATTGCACTCGTCGAGAACAGAGAGATGGCCCGTAACGCTCTCCCGTCGTCCTCTCTATCAGCCATGTCGTCATTCCGGCGCCTGAAGACGACTCCACAGACGAGCCCCGCCCCGAGCCCTACGGACGGGGCTAAACGTGCCTCGTGCCCGGAATGTAAGAGCGTCTTTAACGTCTTCACGGAGGGGCCTCGCGGGTGGAATCCTAAGCCTCACCAGTTGTTTATCGGCTGCTCCACTCTGGAGGAGTTCCTGGCCTGCGGTTTCTCGCGGGACGACCTGCGACCCGTCAGCCTCAGCCTGTCGGCCGTCAACCGCTCCCCTATAACCATCGAGGGAGCGTTCTTCGCTCTCAACTACCTGCAGCGGGGGGCGTGTTACATCCTGACGTTCCATGGTATATGTGAGCAGCTCAGTACGGGCCATGTACCTCTCCTACGAGTCGTTGCTCAACCTCGGCCTCTTGCCCGTGAACTTCCCGTTGGACGACGTTGCAGGGGGGCCCAAGGACAGGCGTAGCCCTGACACGGCTGACACGCCAGACCAGCCCTTGTCCGTCAATGCGACGAGGTCAGTCAACGCCGGCTGCGTGGGGCCAGGTGACCCCCGGGACGCCCAGTGCTCATGTCCTCAGCGCACGGTCCCCCCGGCGCGCCCCGCAGCACTGCCGTTCCCTTGTACGCCAGAGAACAACAACCGGATGAAAGGTTGGCTACTCGGGAGATATGCCTCGTCGACATTCAATACTTGCCCCCATCGGGCACTACCATGCATGGAGGGGCCACCTATCGAGATGCACGTGGACCCCGCAGCTACGCCTAAGGCATGCCACACCGCGGCTACAGTGCCTCTACACTGGCAGCGGAGGGTCCACGATGACCTCCTGCGGGACGAAGCCCTTGGGGTCATTGAACGCGCTCCATACGGCGAGCCAGTGGCGTGGTGCCATCGTATGGTAGTCACTCGGAAGCACGACGGTTCCCCCCGCATGACCGTGGACCTTTCTCCCCTCAATAAGTTCTGCCAACGTGAGACCTTCGCCACTGAGTCCCCGTTCCACCTCGCACGCCGCGTCCCGAAGGGCACCTGGAAGACCGTCACGGACGCCTGGAACGGCTACCACAGTGTCCCCATGCGTGAGTCGGATCGCCACCTCACTACCTTCATCACACCCTTCGGCCGTTGGCGCTACACCAGGGCACCACAGGGTTTCCTGTCATCAGGGGATAGCTACAACCGTCGGTTTAACGCCGTCCTCTCGGACTATGAACGCAAGGAACGTTGTGTGGATGACACCATCCACTATGACACCGACCTGGAGCAACACTGGTGGAGGACCATCGACTTCCTGACGCGTGTCGGCCGGTCGGGCATCGTGTTGAACCCGGACAAGCTTCAGTTCGCGGAGAGGTGCGTCAATTTAGCTGGCTTCAGGGTGTCGGAATCTACCATCGAACCGCTCCCGAAATACTTGGACGCCATCCGGGACTTCCCCACCCCAGGCTCCACGACGGACATCAGGAGTTGGTTTGGCCTTGTCAACCAGGTGGCTAACTACGCCCAGTTGCGTGACACGATGGCTTCATTTAAGCCGTTCCTCAGCCCACGTTGTGTGTTCCTATGGTCCCCCGTTCTGGAGGAGGCCTTCCAGGCGTCCAAGCAAGCCATAATGGAGGCCATCCGCGAGGGCGTGGAGATCTACGACATGCAGAAGCGTACCTGCCTCCGCCCTGACTGGTCCATGCGTGGCATTGGCTACTTCCTGCTCCAGCAACATTGTGACTGTGCCTCGGGCATACCGGACTGCTGTCCAGGTGGATGGAGGATCACCCTCGCGGGTTTGCGTTTCCTGTTCCCTGCGGAGCAGCGCTATGCGGCCGTAGAGGGAGAGGCCCTAGCTGTGGCCTGGGGTCTGGAACAGACGCGGTACTTCACGCAGGGGTCCGACAACCTCGTCGTGGTCACCGACCATAAGCCGTTGGTGAAGATCTTTGGTGACCGTACGCTGGATGAGATAACAAACTCGCGTCTGTTTAGACTCAAGCAGAGCACCCTCCCATGGCGTTTTGACATTGTGCATCTGCCTGGCAAGAGCAACTATGTCGCTGATGCCACGTTGAGGCATCCTTCCCCTTCGGGCTCAGCGAATGGCCTCTCATTAGGGCTGCCGAGCGGGCCTGACGCCGTGGAGTCAGCACTCATGGCCTCCATCCGAGACGACGCACGGGAGCTCGGAGCCGTCTCTTGGCCCCTCCTCGCACGGGAGACAGCGGCTGACGGATGCCTCGGCCACCTCCTCCAACTCATCGAGCAGGAGGGTGGGATTGACGTAAATGACCCTGCCCTGGCGAGTCTGTCATCGGTCTGTGAGTCCGTCTACGCACAGGACGGGACCGCGTCGTGGTCCCCCCATCCTTCCGTGGGAGAGTCCTTCGGCATCTCCATGCCGCTCACCAGGGGACCTCAGCGATGGGGCAGCATGCCCGAGCCATAGTTTACGGGCCCGGGATGTCCGGGGACATTCAGGCCACCAGGGACGGGTGTACAGACTGCAACCGCAATGCTCCGTCACAGGCGGCTACACCCCCCCGGCCGTCCTCACCCCCGTCCACGCCATTCGATGCGGTGTTTGCTGACTTCTTCGACTATGGGGGCCGCCACTACCTAGTTGTCGGGGACCGGCTCTCGGGCTGGGTAGAGGTCCTGAGCTCTACGGCGGGTACTGCCCTGGCGGGCTCAGCTGGCCTGGTCCAACATCTCCGTTCGTTCTTCGCCACCTTCGGCGTACCGGAGGAGCTCTCGAGCGGTGGTCCGGAATTCAAGGTGAGCCACACGTCAAACACCGTGTGTCTTCCGTTAGCTTTCCGCAGTCGAATGGGAGGGTGGAAGTTGCGGTTAAGACTGCTAAGCGCCTCCTGATGTCCAACACCGGCCTGTCGGGCGGCCTTGATCAGGACCGCTTCCTGCGTGCGATGCTGCAGTTGCGAAACACGCCTGATCCCGACTGCAACCTCTCGCCAGCGCAGATCATCTTCGGCCGCCCCCTTCGTGGCTCGCTCTCCTTCGTGAACCGCCTCGAGAAGTTCTCGAACCCGCACATCCGCCTGCTATGGCGCGAGGCATGGGCGGCGAAGGAGGACGCCCTTCGGACCCGTATGTCCCGTACCACCGAGTCTCTGGGGACTCACTCAAGACCGCTGCGCCCATTGGCACTCGGCGAAAGGGTATTCCTCTAGAACCAGCAAGGCCCGAGTCCCCACAAATGGGACAGGTCAGGGATCGTGGTGGAGTCGCCGGGCCACGACCATTATCGGGTTAGGGAATGCTCCGGCATTGGGACAAAATTAACATGGGAGCACTCCGGTCATTGTACGCACTTCGTCTGACTGGAATATTAACATCGACCCAATTTATCTGGTCAATGACGGGAGAGTTTTGAAAGTGACAAAACACTGTTTTCACACATTTAATAATACTTAAACAATTAAACAAGGATTCAGGCACCTTCCCTGGCTTGTAAAATGTGGTGATAAGCCCTGGAGGTATCAGACTGTTTAAAACATGTATACCCAGGATTCAATCACTTTTCCTGGCTTGCAAAGTGCTGTGAAGCAGCCTGTTCTCTGGGTGCAGTCTGGGTGTGCATGGAGGGGTTTAGTCCGAGTGAGGAGTGCTCAAGTGTGGGAGGATGTGTAAGGCAGAGGAGGGTAAAAAAATCCACCACCTTTAAGTGTTACCAGGGCCATGAGCACATCCTCCACAGGAGGGTGGGTGGTGCTGTGAATAAGGCCGAATATTGATGCTGGTGTGCGGACAGTAAAGCATCACAAAAGCCATTACCTTTAAGTGTTACCAGGGCCATGAGAACATCGTCCACAGGAGGGTGGTGCTGTGAATAAGGCCGAATATTGATGCTGGTGAGCGGACAGTAAAGCACCACAAAAGCCATTACCTTTAAGTGTTACCAGGGCCATGAGAACATCCTCCACAGGAGGGTGGGTGGTGCTGTGAATAAGGCCGAATATGGATGCCGATGGGCGGACGGTAAAGCACCGCAAAATCCACCCCCCTTTAAGATAACCAGGGGCATGAGGTTCTGTAGGGTGTGAACATCTGGGTTTAGTCCGTGGGGGAGTGCTTAAGTCCGGGGGCCCGGGGTCTCACGGTGTGCGATGTTATGGAAGTGTGCATGTTAGGGAGGGAGCGATGCTGGAGCTGCTTAGTCCGTCGTTTGGGGCTCTGTGAGGGGCTACAAATGGGTGATTATCCCGGTCTATTTCATGGAAGTCTGACATAGCCTGTTTGCACATGTCAGGGAGAGATGCTGGAGCTGTTTAGTCCGTCATTTGGGGCTCGGTGCTTCGGGCGGAAGCCCCGGACACTTTTCCACTCCCCCGTTGCATTTTACAACGGAGAGGGGAATCGAGACCTCCCCTCCTCCGTCCAAAAAAATGCATTCATGTTTTTCAAGCTACCATCTGCACGAAATCGGAAACCCGGTTTTTGAGAGCACTTAGGAAAAAAACGGCTGTTTCACATCATGGAGGAATGTGTCCGCTACATGAGTGCTTTGGCTCGGATACAATTGTTGCCTGGAGGACCCCAATCAT
Source organism: Gymnodraco acuticeps (assembly GCF_902827175.1). Classification (NCBI taxonomy): domain Eukaryota; kingdom Metazoa; phylum Chordata; class Actinopteri; order Perciformes; family Bathydraconidae; genus Gymnodraco; species Gymnodraco acuticeps. The sequence goes on along the minus strand of NW_022990189.1, from coordinate 206,903 downwards.
GGTTCTTACCAAACTTTAAGTTTTTGAACTGGTCTCTGGAGGAATGCAAGGGGAGATGTCAAGGAATTATGAGGCACTATTTTCGGATACATTTTATCCATTTTCACCCCTTTCCTATGGTTCTTCCAAAAGTTAACTTAGACTTTTTCTGACTCTGGAGAAATGTAAGGGGAGTTGTCAGGGGACTCTATCCGCCTTAAGAGACACTATTTTGGGATACAATTTCTCCATTTTCACCCCTTTTCTCTGGTTCTCCCAAAATATAACAGAGTATTTTCCTGATTTCTCACTGATCGAAATGAAAAACGCGACCCGCCATCGGAGGCAGTGGCGTTTTCTCCCGGAGGCCTAGGGAAGCCAGGCTTCCCCTGTTTTTTCGGATTGTAGTTATAATTTAAATAAATAAATAAAAACACTTTGTTTTGTTTCGATAATTCTCCTTAGCTTTGTGTTGCTGCCGGCCCGTCGCTCCCCCATTCTCGTTGAGTATTTTACAAAGAGTGAAACAAACAGCGCCCCTCTAGATGTTATGGTGAAACAGTAGATTGCACTCACTGTTGCGAGAGGAGGCCAGCCGAATCTGGCTTCCCTTGGTGAAAAAAAATTGAGGGATTGACCAATCAGATGAGGCCCACGTGATGCCCCTGCCAACCTGTGATTGGTCAGGGCCATGCCAAGGGAAGCCAGCCGCCTCTTGCTTCCCTTCAGAGGCGGCTGGCGATTTTATTGGACACTGCCATCCAATCAAATCACATCAACATCAGTTTTAATACTGTAACTGTCATCACCGCCGTTAGAAATTATCAAGCAAATTAAGCATTATGGAGGGTGGAGATTTAGCGTACTTAATCAAACATAACTTTACTAAACTTCCGCTACAGCAGCAACTGAAAATTAAATCAGATGACAGGCCAATGCCCGCACTCGAGCTGTGTACACAGAGGAAAAAGGGAGAGAATCGGACGTTCAATGAGGATAATTATGTCCGCACGGAGTGGCTAACTGGAAGCGCTAAACTTCAGCATCTATTTTGCTGGCCATGTCTTCTTTTTGACAAGGATTCGTGCTCCCTGAACAATCCTTGGGCAACTTCAGGATTCATCGACCTGTCACGGGCAATTGAGAGGCACGGTAAATCCAAAAATCACATAGATTGTGTGATTGTCTGCATTAAATTAATAAGAAGAGAGTTTTAGCTGGAGAGTGCGTGCGGACCTTTCGGTTAGATAACAGGCGTGTGCAAGTCCTGCATCTGTGTGATACAAATGTGTGTAAAATGATACCGGGCGCTGTAATCACTCATCTGGTTACGTTATTGACCACCCCCCCCCCACCCAAAAAATGGGCTTCCCCTACATTTTCCCCCACGCCACGCTACTGATCGGAGGGCCTCCGCCGGCCTGGCCTCGTGCTGGTGCTCTGGCGGTCGGTTCCTCCGAACTGCGGGTTCGACTCTGATGGCCGGGAGGGTGTGCTGCGTGGGGGAATTGACGGAAGCGCACCACCAGGAGTGGAGCCTGCGGCTTAATTTGACTCAATACGGGCAACCTCACCCAGCCCGGACACGGAAAGGATTGACAGACCATTTTCTAGCTGACACTGCTTCTAATAATACTTTATGATGTGCTGACAGCCAGTCCACCACACAATAAACAAAAACGGCTGTCTGATACTCTGGATGAAAGTACCCTCTCTAAGTGCACTATGTCTCGGATATATCTGATGCCTGGAGACCCCCCCAGCCTGGTTCTTCACTTTAAGTCCAAACTGGTCTCTGGAGGAATGCAAGGGGAGTCGAAAGGTGACTCTTCTTGCTGTATGTCTTGTCAAAATTGAGGCGTGTGTTTGAGGGGAGGGCCCTGGCTGTTTCGGCAGCCTCCGCTCCTCTCTTCTCTCCCTCCCCGAGACCAGCTCGTGCTCCCGCTGTAAAAGGCAGGTGCGCGGGCACCCACTGCCACTCACTCTGAGCCTGGCTCCCGAGCAGCGCGTTCTCCCCGGCAGTCCGCCAGCAGATGAAAAACACCCACCTCTCCGCCTCTTCCGAGGGATGAGGGAACCGCGCGGGGGGGTCTGCTGGAGGCTCCTGCCGGGTGCTCCGTCCTGCGTTTCACCGGGACCCAGCTCCAACACTCGGAACTCGGACTCCAGCGCGGTGTGGCGGCCACCGTGTGCCCTCCGGGTACCTGACTCCCTTGCCTCCTCCGGCCCCCGGAGGCAGTGCTTGAGGAAGAGGAAGAATGTATACGATTTAAGGGCCTGGCAATCTCAAGTACCTCCGGCATAAACCCAGCAGCCTCCCGTAGTCAGACCCCTCTCAAGACCCCGGTCAAGACTGTCATGCGGTCCCCAGCAGCCTCCCATAGTCAGACCCCTCTCAAGACCCCGGTCAAGACTGTCATGCGGTCCCCAGCAGCCTCCCGTAGTCAGACCCCTCTCAAGACCCCGGTCAAGACTGTCATGCGGTCCCCAGCAGCCTCCCGTAGTCAGGTGTGAGGGGTTCAATGCCTCCTCCCCCCGCTGCGGCGAATGCCGGAGCGGGATGGAGCGCCCGGAGGTACTGTTGTCCCCACGTTACCATGTTGTCTGGAGGATAGGACCGAGAGATGACATACTCTCTACCCGGGTTACAAGTCACTATTTTCGGACCCTTTCTTTGCTTTACCCCAGTTCTATCACTCTTTCCTCCTTTGACCATAAAACGTGTTTACTGCTAGGGTACTGCCTGGTTCCGGGGCATCCCAAACCCTCTCATGGTCGGGGCAACATGAATTGATGTATTGGACCCAATGTTGCCATCACCAGGCCCGCGTTGGTGCAGAGGTGGGACCATTTAGCCAAGTGGTAACCCAAGTCCTCCCTTGGTCCGTGTACCAGGCATTGAAGCATCGAACCCATTGTTGCAATCACCGGTAACGCTAACGCATATAAACGGAGAAACACAAAATAATTGAAATACAATTCTCTGTTTGAGTAAGGATGTCGTCCGAATGCCCGGTGTGCAGACTCTTCAATCTGGCTTTGAACAAGCACCTTAAGCACAAACATGCAGTGCGTAACTTGGAGGAAAGAGGTATCATTCTTAAAATGGCTAGTGGCAGAATAAATGTTCGGACCAAACCCTGTCCCATCACAGGGTGTTCGTATGCTGGGAATAAACTGGACCGTCTCCAAGAATGTGAACCATTTACTGAGGTACTTGTCTGAGTCAAAGCTCTGGGGGTGCAGGCTCACCCAGTCTGATATGACCCACATCATCAGAGAGGTGAAAGCCAACATGAACAACTTGAAAAAGTCTGTCACTGTCCACCAGTTCAAGATGAAGAGGAACAAGCTGGATCGGCTGCCGAGCCAGGCGGAGCTTCTCGCCGCCATGGCGGCCGCTGAGAAGCGCATCCCTGATTTACTTGACCTGATGGCTTGCAACCCGACCTCAATCACCCAGTACCTGCTATATAGCTATCTAACCCTCCATTGGAGCCTACTGTATGGCCACCGTCCGGGTGTGTACGCAAACATGACCAACACTGAGGTGTTAGAGGCGGACTTAAGGAGCACTGCTGAGGGCTACATCATCCACGTGCAGGATCACAAGACTGCCAAGACATTTGGCGAAGCACAGCTGGTGCTTACAGTAAAGGAGTTTAGCTGGGTCATGCGGTGGATGGGGATAAAAGAAGGCTTGTCGGGTCCTCAGAATGAATTCTTCCTTTTCACAACGGGGAAGCATGCCTCCAGGAACCTGAACGCTCACTTGAAGAGGGCTTGGGCTGATGCTGAGATAGAAACAGCCGTCACCTTCACAATCCTGCACACTGCCCTGGCAGACAATATCAAGCATCACCAAGATCCAGAAAGCAGGTCGATTCTCGCCAGGTTTATGTGTCACGACGTAAGCACTGCAGACCGGTTCTACCAACACATCATCACTCCCAGGTCGGCCTATGTTGACGTTATGTCAAGTTCCCTGTCGGCTTTTTCCAACGCAAGGGGGGGGGCCTTAGCGTCCATTTTCAACGCAAGGGGGGGGGCCCTTAGCGTCCATTTTCAGCTTTCCGGGATGTCCATATGCTTCTATAGACGCTCATGGAAGCACGGCATTCGTTTGTGTCGGCTGCCCTTAAAGGCAATGTGAGCGTCCATTCTCATTGGATAACGGAGAATTGTACACCCGGAAGTAAGTATTCCCCTTACTGTCGATTGATTTTACAGTGATATCTGCACTACTCATCGACTAAAAAACACCAGATTATCCTTGTTAATTACACAACATTGATTGGTTTAAATTGTGTGCAATGCTTTTGTATTTTTCCCCTTCGATTCGGAGAAACAAATGTTTTTTCTGAGTAAAGGATGGCAGAAGACACTACACTACCCAGAATCCCCAGCTATCGTTTGGACTACACCATGTGCTCTGTTTGACAAACCCCGTGATAGTCCTCAAGCTCTGTGATTGGAGAGTGTGCTCCGAGGGTTGCCGAGCCTCGAACAGCACTTGAAATGGGATGGAACCACAGTAGACTGTCCAAAACTGGATTTGAACGGGTCCACCGCGCCCCGTCCCCCCGTCCCCCCGCTCCCCCACCCCGTCCCCAGAACTACACATGCTGGCTATTCTGTTTCGCAACATGTTCTGTATCTATGGCACGTCTCTACTGGGAGTTGTAGTTTTAAAAGACGTTTTCGTATTTCCCATAATAAGAAGTTGCCAGTATTAAACTGTGTACATCCCTGGAGGTTTAGGGGGTAGGAAACACTCACATTTAAAACATATAATTAATAAATGGGTGAAAATTGCTTGTGCCCATAATGGGCAGCATTAATATATATATACACACATACCAGCTAAGGTCAGAAGAGCTTTATTTAACAACTGGTCTTATGTTTGTGACCCCTGTTGTTAATTGATAACATTACATTACATTACATTAATTGATAAGCCTGAAACATGCACTTGTTAAGGTTCAGAGGCACATTTTGCAAATATGGCAGTATAGCCATCGATCAGCTTAAGATAAGATATACTTTATTGATCTCAAGTTGGAACATTTGCGTTACATCAGCATGTGTAACAGTTAAATATGCAGTGGTGTTTATTTGTAAATCATTTAGTATAATCACACAAATTCTGTGTTTTATATTCAACAATTCTGTGTTCTTTATTTATTGATTGTTCAATACCTGACAAGGTCGGAGATGAAATATCTACATACATCTTATAAGAGTATAATACATTATGTATAATATCAGTTAAAATAAGTGCTTCAACATAGTTAACATTGCTGGAGGTACGCACAAATATTGATAGATGTCTTGTAATGCACTATTGAGGAACCTGCGATCAAAGTTTTTCATTCAATGCAGAACTACACCATAGTTGTGTAGGCCTATATGATATGTCAATAAACCTTAGAAAATCTTGAAATCTTGAAAGGGATGTGCAAAATAGTCATTATATACAGTCTTTAATTAACTATTAGTAGAGAATAACGAGTAATGAATATACTTTATAGGGATCCTATTAATATCTAATGATAAAAATAATGAAATTCAATAACATGCTTTAACCACTAGGTGTCCCTTTATATCAGCTGTGCACCTTTATGGTGTAAATACAGCCTATCTACCAATTGGATCAAATATAAAAGTCAGCCGAATTAGTGTTGATACTGCAAGGAGACGTATTGTGTGAAAATAAATGTAAGATGTTGTTTAATGGCTGATATATTTATGATCCACGTCACGTTTTCAGTTCCTCATGTTTGTCTAGAAGTCTTCTCATCAGGGCTCTATACATAAAGAACTACGGCAGATATGTAATATTTAATGCAGCCGAACCGTGTATTACAATGCCGTTATGTGATGACTTCCAAAGAGAAAAGCAAGCACACTCGGAATAAAGTATTATTGTATTTTTTTTCAATGTTTTCGGTCTGTTTCCGTTATTTGTTAATGACGATGTGCTGTGAGATGTGAGACTGGAATTGCACAGGGGAAAATAACGTAGGCTATCTTTAGATGCGGATTTTGTTAAACTAATATGTTTGCGCTGTGGACCAACACTATACATTGACGGGGAAGGGGGTAGCAATAAAGATAACACCATTAAACAGTTACACAACATAACAGAAATAATATCGATAGCAGCGTCCCTAGCAACCACCTTGGTAACAATGAAAACGTTATGGACGCAATTTCCTGAAGTAATCTTCGTAATAACTAGCAAACTAAAGATCATGTACATCCACTGCACACATAATCTGAAATAACAACTCATATTTCTCGCATCAAATGACATCAAAACGCATTTTAATGGCCAAACTAACTTTAAAATAGGCATTTTCCAACGAGAATAAAACGAAGTTCGGCCATGTTTTTTTTTTTCTTCAGGGAGAAATTTGAAGATCACGTGACGTCAAACAGAGCACATGGTGTAGTCCAAACGATAGCTGGGGATTCTGGGTAGTGTAGTGTCTTCTGCCATCCTTTACTCAGAAAAAACATTTGTTTCTCCGAATCGAAGGGGAAAAATACAAAAGCATTGCACACAATTTAAACCAATCAATGTTGTGTAATTAACAAGGATAATCTGGTGTTTTTTAGTCGATGAGTAGTGCAGATATCACTGTAAAATCAATCGACAGTAAGGGGAATACTTACTTCCGGGTGTACAATTCTCCGTTATCCAATGAGAATGGACGCTCACATTGCCTTTAAGGGCAGCCGACACAAACGAATGCCGTGCTTCCATGAGCGTCTATAGAAGCATATGGACATCCCGGAAAGCTGAAAATGGACGCTAAGGGGCCCCACCTTGCGTTGGAAAAAGCCGACAGGGGACTTGACATAACGTCAACATAGGCCGACCTGGGAGTGAGGGTGTGTTGGTTCTACGCGAATACGCCTGGAATAAAGGAGGGATTGAAGATCCGCTCCATGTTCAGGGCGGCAGCAGCAGCAGCAGCATCATCGGAAGGAGTTCTACCGCCGTCAGATACCTCCGAAGAGGACTCAGGGGCGGATAGCAGCGATACCTCTTCTTCAGAGCCGGTTGATACTCCTGATGTGGGGGTAGAGGCCGTGGACTCAGCCTTTTTCCCTTGGTGCACCGTACAAGTTAGACGGCTAATATGGCCCCCGGGTCCCTGCTAATCATGTTTTAATCATGTTATTATTATGTTTATTATGCATATTGTGTATACTGTTTTTGTAAAAATCATGTGATAATTAAATAAATAAAAAAACATTTTAATAACGTTTAAGGTTCCCAGGGGTTGATACAGTGCCAGGTATCTGACTATTTAAACAAAGTTTACAAAGGATTCAGACACCTTCCCTGGCTTGTAAAATGCGGTGATGCGCCCTGGAGGTATCAGACTATTTTAAACAACTTTTCCCCGCCTTTGAATTTAAACATTATTTCTAGCTTGTAAAGTGCAGTGGTAGTATCAGACTATTTAAATGATTACCAGGGCGATGAGAACATCCTCCACAGGAGGGTGGGTGGTGCTGTGAATAAGGCCGAATATGGATGCTGGTGGGCGGACGATAAAGCACCGCAAAATCCACCACCTTTAAGTGTTACCAGGGCCATGAGTTTATCCTCCACAGGAGGGTGGGTGGTGCTGTGAATAAGGCCGAATATGGATGCTGGTGGGCGGACGATAAAGCACCGCAAACTCCACCCCCCTTTTAAGGTTCCCAGGGGCACGAGGTTCTTGAGGGTGTGATCATCTGGGTTTAGTCCGTGGGGGAGTGCTTAAGTTCGGGGGCCCGGGGACCCAAGGTGCGCAAGGTTATGGAAGTACGCATGTCAGGGAGAGATGCTGGAGCTGCTTAGTCCGTCATTTGGGGGTCTTGGAGCGGCCAATACAAATGTAAAAATGTAATGTTCAACTGATATTAAAAGCCAAGCAAAGAGGTACGTTTTTAGCTGAGATTAAAAAAATTCAATAGACTCAGCAGTCCGGATATGTACATTTGAATGATATCAAATCAATACATTAAATCATCTTCAAGATCAGTTATCACCAGCAGAACCTGGAGCATATCATGTGGAAATGTAAAGCGCTCTGTAATGGATCATCAGCACAAAGCACCAAGTAGAACATCTGACCAAATTCAAGATGGCCGCCTTGTTGTGGACCATATGTTTGACCAACTAGGGTCAGGGTTACAACGAGTCTTTTGAATATTATTCTAACATAAACAGTTTGAACGTAAAGCTGAAAATGATTCAGGTCATTTCGACCAAGATGCAATGCTTTAGGTAACTTTCACCAGTTTAACCAGAAATGCTCAGAACACAATAAGTAAGCCACCATTCACCAGATTACAATGAATATATACCATTTAACAGAATGCAATTGATATAAAGTCACTAACAAGAAAACTATGGATGTTACCCCGTTAGTCAGAATATAGTGGATGAGACACTTCTTCCAGAATACAATAAATAACAACAACTGGCCCTCAGAGTAAAGTCAGGTCTCTTTATTAAAGCACAGAGTGAACATATCCAGATGTTGAAGTGTTACAGGAATCTGATGTTGCTTCATCTTTATAACCATCAGCAATATTTCCAACTACATGGTGTTAACAGTGATTCTCTCAAACAAAACAAGTTCTGCATTTTTCTTCATGAGCTGTGAGTTCTGCACAAAGAAGGAAATAAACAAATGCTGAAATAAGCGATAGGATATTCCCAACATAATCAAAATGATACATTTAACAAAACAGATATTCTTTGTCTTTGACTTAAACTATGATTTCATATGTCATCATTCTAATGTTGATAAAGCATGTCTAATCTTGTCCTCAACAGAGAAACCCACCCACACCGGTTTCATGAGAGAAAAGACTCCTCTTGTGTTCTCTAAATATAACTTGCTTTAAAAAAAGACAAAGCAAAAGCAATCGGCTCTTGAAGAACCTTAAGTCCTGAAATAATGAGCATCAATTCAACAGAAAAAGCAACTATTGTTCCCCATTATGTTTATATTGTATTTCAACATCAGTTTTGACAGAGCGATTGCCGGATATATAATGCTTGAGTATATGTTACTACGATAGAAAGTTCCTATGAAGAAATATTGTTCAACTGTTCGTAAAGCATCGACTTCAAACAGTTTGAGAAGATGATGAAATCAACATTCACTGAAAACAAGTCACTTTTTGATATCCTCGTTTGTTCTGGTCCCTCTGGGTTTGAATGAATGTTTGATTCTGTGGAGCACGTTAAAGTTAGAATGGGATGTTAGGTTGCCATTTCAAACTTTAGAGCGACCAAGAAGCTAAGAGTTCTTCATCATTGCCTTAGTGGGAGGAGTTGGGACATGTTGACCTCTCAGGTGTTCAACAGGTGTACCCGCTTCACACCAGACAATAACTGCACACAATGTTAATGAATGGGAACTCTAACCAGAGTACAGTGAAGACCACTCCCCAGAGTACTCAATCATACAAGCTAAATTGTTGAAAGCAATAATGAAACATTTCCCTGTCCCTCTTTGAATGCATTTTTGATTTTGAGTAGCAGGTGTAAGTTATATTGGGATGTGTGTAGATGTGTGTGAACGTTAGGCTATGAGCAGGTGTGTGACAGCCTCTGCCTCTATGAATGTGTGTGAATGGCTGCCAATGTAAAAGCGCTTTGATGGGTCGTAAAGACTGGAAAAGCGCTGAAAAAATCCAGATCATTTACAATTCAACTGGACACAGGTAGGCATAGCTGGAATTTCTATCAACGCAGAGGCCTGGGAGAAGAGACTCAGTGAATGTGGTGTGAAAGGTGTACAGGTGAGTCAGTGTGTTAGAGGAGACTCTGTAGAAGGACAAAGTGCCAGCAGGCCAGTCCAGATACACCCCGAATCTACTGAAGCCATCAGAGGCATAAGGTACTTTCCACACCATCTTGTTGGCATGGAATGCCTCAAGAGAGTGTTGTGATTCTCCCACATTTTTTCCGAAGCACCAGGATTCTGAATTATAGCCGAACCCGCTCACATCTGAGCTATGTCTGTCAGCTCCCTTGTATGAAACAGCAGCATAAACAGACTCCCTGTCACTGGTGCTCCACTCTACCTCCCAGTAATGGCACCCAGATAACTCCTCTTTGCACAACACCTGTTGGTTTATATCAAACCTCTCTGGATGAGGAGGATAATTCTGTGATGCTCCATGTGTTGCCTTTTTATTTCCGTCAGACAGAGTGAGAAGGTTGTTGGCAGTGTTTGGGTCCAGGTGGAGATCACAGGCATCTGATGGAGAAAACATAACAAAGTATCTTATCAGTAACTTTGATGGTCAAACTGCTGGAGAACTCATATTTTTGACTTAAAAAAAGCCTGACTTACACCAGATCAGATCTCTCTTGTCTTTGATGGTCTCCACAGAAGAAGGCTTTTGAAAGTCTTCAGTGACCAGCTGGCCTTTCTTGTAGTGGTAGATGCTTGCTCCTTTGTATTTGGGATTGGTTTTGGTCGTTATGAGGAAACGGAATTTGCTGTTGTTCTTCAGCCCTTTGGAAGCACCCTGGAGAAATGTGGCTTTTTCTCTCATTGATTTCAGAACTTCATCGGAGTAGTACCACTCCTCTTCATGGGTACTTCCTAACTTGGATGATTTCAAGAAGTCAGCCATCTCATCAAGGTAGATATCACCCTTTAGCATGGAGGTGAACACAAAGCACAGAACATCTTCTACACCTGAAGCAAGGACCTCTCTGTCCAGCTCGTTCTGGTTCAGGACGATCTTTACTCCCTCCATGGTGTCGACACAGGACTTGATGATGTTGAGTTCTCTCTCTTTGTGATCCAGCCACTTGTTTAGTTTTTCATGGTTGAAGGGTGACTTGTGCCTGTCTTCAAATACTTCTTCCAGTGAGCTCTCATCTTCCTTTCCTTCACGGATGGAGGGAAATGTCTCTGCCATGGCTTGCTGGATGTTGGTTTTATAATAACCACACAGTTTGAGGAAAGTGCTCAACTCTTCGTGAAGCACGGGGAAACTCTCTACCACTTTGTCTTCCAGAGAATCGTTGCATCTCATTTTTGCCTCCCTTAACTCCTCCAGAGCTTCCTGCGCCTTCCTCACTAACTCAATGCTGATATCTGTCCTTACCCCAGTAGCTGCAGGTTCAAACAGTTTCAGTGGCATCAGCCAGACCTTCACTGGCACAGCTTTCTCTCCATTTGTTCCCAGTAGCTGTGGAAGTTCTACATAGGTCTGCACTGCATCTTTAAATGTTGCTGGGTTGCTTTCAAGAATGAAGTCTCCGTAGAATTTGCAGGAGAATTTGTTAGTCAGGGTTTTCTCTTCATCAGTCAGCTTGAGTTCAACATTTCCCTCAATATCTAAAGCAGGAATCTTCTTTATCACAGCATGCATGCTGCCCTGGATGTCCTGAACCTCGCTGGCTTCTAACTTCTCACTGTCAAACACAAAGAAGGCATTTGCCCCATACACGATGCCTGTGACTACATGAGTCGCCAAGCCATTCTTGATGAGATCTGTTTGTTGGGGGCTCATCGCTTTGAGTTGAGTCACTGACAACTGTTTGAACTTGGTGGTAGCTTTGTACTGAAACGTCACTCTGCTCTGATTCTTGAATTTCTTCTCATCATTCAGATATTTGGCAGATCCTCCAACTTCTATCAGTCCACTCATGAAACTGGCCTTCAGAGAAGCATCAATGTCCATCATGGTGGACTTGGATTCAATGGAGTCAGATGCAGACATTTCAAAATGACTGCTGTGCTGAGGGGTTTCAGTTGTTTTTACGTTTAGAGTTTCTTCATTCCACAATCTGAGACCTGAACAAATTGGCAAGCAAACAGTTTTTGGATCAGTTCAGGGCAAAACTTTTGTTTATATAAATTCACATCACACTTATCACTTCAAAGTTTTGCAGCTTCATATCCTGCCAGGAGTTTCCATAAGAAAAGTGTGTGTGTGTGTGTGTGTGTGTGTGTGCGTGTGTGTGTGTGTGTGTGTGTGTGTGTGTGTGTGTGTGTGTGTGTGTGTGTGTGTGTGTGTGTGTGTGTGTGTGTGTGTGTGTGATTCAGATTCAGAGCAGGACGTACCGTGTGTGTGGGGAAGGGGCAATGGACCATGCATATATTAACCTGTTAAGCCCTGAGCCTGTTTTTCAGGTTTCAGGCTCGAAAACGACATTCCCAGAACAAATGGCCATATCTTCCCTTCTAAAAGGGTTACATTAATAATCTTTTTTCTAAAAGCAATGATACAGCTGTGAGTTGGCTGTAGAAGTGTCAGAGTCAATATGGATGTTTTTATTTTAAAGTAAATTCAGATTGAACATGGTAAAAATATGTAAATTATAGTTTATGTCTAAAAACCCATTACTTATAGTGAAACCCACCCTTGAATGATGGGATAGGAGACAAAAAGATTTAGGAATCCAAACTATAACATATAATAAGTACCCTGTATCAAGATTGATGCAAAACAAGTGAGATTTGACCTTTTTAGAGAGGTTTAGAAAAAATAAAACACCTCTGGGTACATTTGCCTTATCTACTGTATAGAACCCATTGGTCGATTTGGGTGATTGACACCTCTTTGTAACCGTTAGAGCCAATAGAATCCAGGGGAAGTTCCTTAATCCACCTAAACATTACCATTGTTGGGAGATCTCAAAATTCTAAGTTTGTCTTCCAATACTGTCTTTTTTCTCAGAATTCAGATTTTAAAATTTGAATTTATACTTTTTCTCAGGATTCTGACCTTACTCTCAGAAACCCCAAAAATATAGAGTTTTGGTCGGGTCCAAAAAAAATTCACATGTGTCCCTTACCCGCTTCCGTGTCACTAGCATTCTTTAAATTCTGAATTCTGAGTTTAATATCAGAAATTAGATTTTTCTTCTCAGAATTCTGACTTTATTCTCAGTAAAACAAAAAAAAAATCACATTTGGTCCGATGTTTAAAACGGTTCCCATTTTGCCCTTATCCTCTTTTGTACTAGACTTAGCCAGAAACCATTATTGGGCAGGCAACAGTTAAAAGCACATAATTAAGATTAAAATGCATAGAAAATACAATCAACGGACAGAAGAAGTGAAATTATATCCCGATATACACAGATGCTCGACAAAGAGACAAAGAAACAACTCTCGCAACACACTCAATTTACCATGACAATGAAAAGATAACTTACAAAGTAATGTCATGCCTGGTGAATTGTTGTTGTACGGTGACTATGATGAAAGTTTTGTGACAATGTGAAGTCTTACCTGGGACCAGTTCATCTTTCCGGGCATCATAGAGCATCCCTAGGGTGAAAGGTCGTCCCAGAGCAGCAACGGTCATGAGATCTGAGGCCATTTCTCCAACCTGTTGAGAAGAAACAACACAGACTTCAGAAACTGATTTAAACGTCTGTTAAGGAGTAGGAGTTTTGAGTTGAATATGACAAGCAATTTGAGTATTTATTCCATATCCTTGATATCAGACGGTAGCTTCCTACACTAATTGACTCTTTGATTTCACTTGTGTTGAGATCTTCATATTAGGTTGAATAATTAAAACGACAGTTAGTTATAATCAAATATAGTCAATTATATTCTTGTATACAGGGCCGCCCCTCCCTACAGGCCAATCACGCAAGCTGCATGGGGCCCCGCCTTGCGCAGGGGGCCCCGCCCAGAGGGCCTCAGCTGCTGTGCGCAGTTCTCCATGCAGTTCTCCAGGCAGTTCTCCGCGCACCCCCTGCTGACACGCGAGAGTGAGAGGTGACACCGTTGCAATGAATCGACATCTGACCAATCACGGCTTTGATACGGCCACTAGTGCAGGTGAAGAGATGAAAAGACAGTAGGCTTGTTTGAGACAAGCGAGACCTGCGCAGTTGCGATCAAGTCTTGCTCGTGCGTTGCATGATGGTTAGTCATTTTGTCCGACTTGCTCTGGAGGCTCGCCCACATGAGACGTTGAAATCTCGCGGGACAAAGACGCCCGCAGCCTTGAGAGCGAGGCGCGGCGAGGAGGCGCAGTTTCTCTCCACGGGCTGCGGAAGCGAAATGCTTGATGGGAAACGACTCGCTGGTATCTCGAGCTGAGCGCTCATTGGTGGTTTTTACCCCGCTGGTGATGAAGCTCTCCCATTGGCTCGGCAAAAGTTTGTTGTTGTTTTGTGTCAGTTTTACGTCGCCACATCCATTCACATTTTTCATCATTGTTCCACAATGTTTATCATCATGAAATTAATATCTATATATTTTATACTATACTTGCACTGCTTACCGTTTCATACTTTATATATCTTAGCATATTCATACACACTGTTCATACTGCTCTCAGGCTGCTGTGTATATCTAGTGTATTCATACACACTGTTCATACTGCTCACAGGCTGATATCTAGTGTATTCATACACACTGTTCATACTGCTCACAGGCTGATATCTAGTGTATTCATACCCCTCACTGTTTATTCATCATTCAATTCATTCTATATGTTATTCTGTAGATTGTGTACATTACTTTTCACATTACTGCTTGTTGCACCTGGTTAGAAGCTAAACTGCATTTCGTTGTCTCAGTACCTGTAATATGTGCAATAACAATAAAGTTGAATCTAATCTTGAGCAGGAACACATGTATTTACTTAGTACAATTCTGACATTAACGATTAAACACATGTGTGCATTCTTTATAAATGCAAACCGAGTCAAGCCGACTCCGGAGGCAGCAGTATGCACCTTCAAGCTGTTTGCAATCTGCCAAATAACCGAGAGAAGAAGAAGAAGAAGACGAAGCCGACTCCGAGCTGTCCGACTTCAGGCGAGCTTTTTGAGACCTCCCCCGGCTGCGATCGGCTATTCTCGTCTACTTTCGAGGCGAGCCGCAAATAACCCTATGAGTCAAATGTACAACTTGCGAATGTTGTATAAGTCAAATTGCCAATTGCCATATTAAAACATCAGCTGCAATTCACGACACGAAGAAGGCAGTCTCTGCATAGCATACAGGCTAATGGAGATGCAGTTATTTCCAGCATTCTTTATTTAACATTCATTCAAGTATGTTATGCCTTTTATCTGCTAATGTACAGGAGGAAGAGTGATACACTGTCTGTCTAGTTGGCTTACATAACAGTTCAAGTTTACAGCCTAAAAAACATGGAGCATTTTTTCCCCTTTTATTCATTTTTATGTCAATTTGCACATTTCATGGTGACACTCAGCCTCTCCCCTTAACTCCTAACAGTCATCATCATGTCAACCACAACACAGAGAAATACTGATAGCAATGTGTGTGTAGTTGTTGATACATTGCTGACAGAGGGAACTAGAATACAGATTTAAGAAATATCAGTTTTTGAGCATGTCATAAGCATGTTTTGTCTTGACTATATTACAACTATATTATAATAAAATAATATAGTATTTATATTATTGAATTGATTGTGATTATTATTAGTAGTAGAAGTAGTTTATTTGCATTAATTATATTTTAATCTTTTTGGCAGGAAATGCAGACGTACCTGTAAACGCATACTGAACTACATACATGCACATTTACCATTTACCTCACTGTATAAAAAAGTAAGTGTTGATAATAATAATAAACAGGAATGATGTTTGCAAAGTAGCCTACTTTGTTTCCAAAAAACATGTGTTCACTCCTGTCGGTTGGGGGGGGGGGCCTCATCTCACAATGTCGCTTGGGGCCCCAAGTTGTCCAGGGGCGGCCCTGGTGCTACATAACACACTTTCAAGAAAAGTCACGGACTGGGAGACTTTAATATGTTATTGAAAAAAGTTATATAAAATCAAAAAACAGCTACGGGTAAAATTGACCCGTTGGCGATTCTAGTGTTAAATACACTGTGTTTTAAAATACAGTCATATGACCATATTTACAAAAGTATAAAACAAAAGTATTTTTGTAATTATGATCATATTAAGCGGAGGAATAACGAAACATCAGAGACAGTTATGTTTACTCTGCTATCAGACTGTATCTCAAATTAGGTCAGAACATTGAAGACTTTGTTAAAATGAGAAAGTTGCCTTAGGACTGCAGACAGGAAGTCATATGATCATAATTACAAAAATACTAGTGAGTAATTATGGGTGCTACTAGTTAACTAGTACAACACTTTTTATGCCGCGCCCACTAGTTAACTAATTCTGCTTCTTTTTTGTAACTAGTTAACATGTCAGAGCTTTTGCAACGCATTAGTTAACTTGTAAGACTTTTAGCGTCACTAGTACGGTCAGAGGGTCACTAGTTCATCAAAAAGCTTACAAGTTGGGACTTTGGTGCTAGTGCTGCTCCTGGCGTCACTAGTAAGGCTTATGTGGTAACTAGTCGGACAAAAGGGCCACTAGTTGCTGAAAAAGAGCGACTAGTGTAATGTTTTATAATAATAAAGCAGAGTGACAAACTAGTTTGACCATATATCTAACAAGTGAAATCAAAGAGCCAACTAGTGTAGGCAGCTGCCGTCTGATATCAAGGATATGGAATACATACTCAAATGGCTTGTCATACTTGAGAGTTAATAACACTTGGAATCTGACTGTCAACTAATGCAGTATTTCCCTGCAGACACTAATCCAGCAGCTGTAGTTTTAGACAGAAAAGTAACGTTTTTATTATAAATCTATGTTCGTCTGTTAGTCCTCACCTGGTGAAGTTGTGTAGATCAGCAGAGTTGTGTGAGGGTCTTCTGACTTCCAGCAGGAGTTTCAAGTCTGATAAAATGTGGTGTTGTGAGGTGACTTATATACTGTCAGATACTCTCCTCCCCGAGCTCCACCACGACACGCCTACTGACCTCACACAGCCTTTCCCTGTAACAGGCCGGAGTCAGGCTATAAACCTTATGAGAAATAATGTGAAACGCACATTTGATGCATGCACATGTTCTTCAGTCTGTACTCTTTTAAAGACACAACGTTGTTTACTGTAACTGGTACCAATAAGAGCTTTCTTTAAATGTGTCACCATTTGTATAAAAAATGTAAATGTATTATTATTATGATAATAATAAAAATAAGAAGAAATATGTTTCCTCTTGTGGAAATGCATGTATGGTTAGTTAGGACATTCTGTGCAGGGCCGTTTCTTCCTATAGGTGGACTATGCAGATGCATAGGGCCCCTGCGGCCACTAGGGGCCCCCCAAGCTGAAAGTTCAGGTTCAGCCTCAATATATTTGGGGAGAATTCAAGTGAGCCGTCTTTATTTGTAGAGAGCCAAGCCCCCTCCTGTGTTTGGTGAAGCATTATACGCTTACAAATCAAATGTAGGATATAAACACAACTAAACTGCAATGATAGCAAAGCTGTGGCTTGTGTGTGTGGGGATCAATAAAGTCCAAATCATTGTTGGGCTGTCACATTGTTGAGAAAATGCTGCATCTCTTGCATTTATTGACGTAGAGGAGCCTTATTGTTTACCTTTTTAATATAATTTGTTGTAAGTTTCAATTGCTTGGTTTTTGTGAAATTAGCCTGTTTTCCTCTTAAAGTGTAACAGATTGATGCATCTCCACAGATCATCGTACAGGCTTCGGAATTCTCCCATTGTAGTTAAAAAACTGTAAAGACAAGGGGTGCATCTCACTTCAGTTAAATGGATTCCTTGCGTCCCTCACTTGCGCTGTTTCCCTGCGTTTAGTCCAATCGGCAAACTCTGGAGAAGAGCCGGGACGCCAATACGGAAGTGCCACACACTGCAGTTCATATATTGGCCGATAGGGACTGACTGCAGAAAGGAGCAATTTCCATAAACCCCCATGTTAAAAGGCCCAACTTTACAGCAGAAAAAAACATGTTTCTACCCCTGGATTGAAGTAAAGTATTTTTCAGAAAGTCTGGATATCAGGAGAGGCCCATGAGTTTCTTTGTTAATCATCAATGGTCTTTGCAATTAACAGGGGAACTCCAAGAGAGATCTTCCTCAGATATAATGCAGTTAAAATCTTGTTAGTTAATGATTCATTTCCTGTAAGGCTCACTAGAGATGTGGGAGAAGGAGACATTCTTATTTAAACACAGCATGTGAATTATCTGGAACGATACATGTCTAATATATGTGTGTGTTTAATTACTTTGTATCAATAATGGCAGTCTGTGTAACAAGAAGCTGGAAATATGAGAGGTGAAACCTTTGTATTTGGAGTAAGATGTGAGCCAAGGGGATGTCCTTATTTGGAGACAGCTCAGATCTCTGGAATGCTGCAGGGTAAAAATGAGTGTGTGTTCTCTATATATGTTTATGTAAAAGTTCTACTATTTCACTGCTTGAGAGCAGAGGTAATGTTTTCCTCGTTATTATTGATATTAAAGTGATTTACATATATTGCTTGTATTAGTAAACTATAAACAACTATATATTAGACTTATCTTAAAAATGCCAAGGGTGTGTGGAGCTGGGTGTATTGAACTGATGGGGGAGGGGGCCGGAGAGAGGGAAGTCTCTGAAGAATGTGTGTGTGTGAAGACTTGTTATTCGGAGCAGGTTCGTGCCGGACACCAAATGTGTCTGTTTTACCTCAAATGTTAAAGAGACTCTTGTTTCCGGGTCCTCGGTTGGCTAGCGCTGATTCGCTGCGACAGGCTGTCGTTTTTATATCTCCCAATGGATGACTTGTATGGTAGGAGCATAAGACACAACTCCTCCCCGTTGTTCTTCATATCTCCTGTTGTGTTTGTGTGTTCGGCCTCTTTTCCTCCTGTAAGTGTATTGTATTGTTGTTTATCATTAAAACAGATTATTGTTTAACCCTTATTCTGGTGCTCTGAATTCCTTCCTTTATAACTCTGACCCAGCTCACCAAACGACACGCGGAGCCGAGGTGGGTTTCAGACCACTCCAACTCCCACAGGATGCAATAGATATTATTATGGATATAGTTAGATTCCACCTTCATGATTATGGATCTGTGAGTGAATTGTTTTCTAACACGACCCTTTTATTTATATTAGGTCTTAACGTTTTGGCATAAATTAGGGCGTGGTCACATTGAGTGACGGCTCTGTCAAGTGACTGCTGCTGCTAGCTTCTTGTCTGTCTGCTAGCTACTCCATGAAGCTAGCTACAGGGACTCTGCCTGCTCAGCTCATCCAGGGAACACAACTTGAAGCCTGCCGTGGTTGTTTGTTCTTCATGCTTATATATCGGACTATTGTGACTCGCTCCGCGGTTAAAACAGACGGTGCATGAATGCGGTTTTGCGGTAAGTGAAAATCGAGTACTTATTTATGTGTTAATGATTTTAATCGGCTACGTAATAAATGTTAAGGCTTGGGTTAGCGTGTAAGCGAGTGGTAGCTACATCGGTGCTAACGATGCTAATCGTAGCCTCCAAGTTAAAATCATAGACTGTATATATAAAGGTTAAAACGAAATAGACAAGTGTTAAGCGTTAAGTGGGATAATACTGTAGAACAAACGGTTTCTGTTTGAGGTTGATAAAATAAGGTCATCCTTGTAACTTAGAGAGATATTTTATTATGTAGGTAGGAACTGTATGCATCGCTAAGGTTAATTTAAATTCGCTATGCTCAAGTATGTAGACAAGCTAATGTCGAAGTAGTGTATGTGAAATCAACCTCACAATAAGATGTGTGTATATTACAATTATTAATGTCATATTTCAAGATGATTACTTAGATATTACAATATGGTTGGTTGAGCTGGAGTTCATTATTGAGCTTACACGTTAACGTCACAGTCATCTGAAGAACGAACCCAAACCTTGTTGTTTTTATTAATTGCATTACCAAATGGGTATCAAATAAACAGTAAGCATTGGTAACACAACTTCCAAAGTTACAGTAAAATAAAAAGGACCCTGACTCGGACAAGACACAATCCAACATGTTCAACAGAAGAGAATCTGTTATATTGTTTGTACACATGGTACTTTACATATATATCTGTTTGTTTAAGGTGTCCAGGTGATGCAGACAGGCTGGACCAGAGAGTGAGAGACAGAACTAGGACTCCTCACAGCAGTGAACTTCAGCTCAGGTACAAAGACTCTTTTTTCATACTGTACAAAGAATCAAGAAAGATATTGGTTTAAATGAATGAAGTATTGACTTGAATACACTGATATACATTCCATTAAACAATACTAAATACTAGATCACCTACACATCAGTGAAGTTGAGGATTTTTTCCATGCAAAAAGTTATATTTAGATGATAACAAGCACTATGACTTTGTCAGATTTCTAATTTAATGTATTGAAGGCAAAGATATTTAACACATAGTGAGAACTGCTACTATTTATCTCTCAATATTGTCTGTAAAAAACGTGGTAAAAGTGATTCTTTCAGTGAGACAACAGAGCAAGCTTCTACAGCTGCACTACGTTTTGTAACAGTTAAATATTATTTTGATAATAACATATATTTCAATGTTGATGAACTTCATAGTGTTCATTCATAATCTGATTGTCTTTGTAGCTCACTGTTGAAATAAAATAAAAACATTACAATTACAAAATAATTATATCTACAGCCCCTAAACACACAAACACACCGCTTTCATAAATAACACACTTGTTCTGCAATAATATGTTTTATGTTTCCTGTCATTTTTGTTAGGAAAGGACATGCCTGAAAGACACAACATTTTCTCCTTCTCTGAGGGTCAAGAAGAACATCCAAGAGGAACATTAAAAGCTGATGTTATGAGATTTTAAGACCAGTACAGGACATTCACTAAGAAACTACTTTTATTGTGAAAACACAGTCAGCTGATCGAATGCAGCTATTTCCACATCTACACTCCATCAGCTGATTATTTCTATGTGCCTCACTTTATGAGCTTCACATCACTTGTGCCTTGTACCGCAGAGTTTGCAATGTCACAAATAAATGGGGCCAATCTTCAGTCAGATGTGAATGTGTAATCTAACATTTTCAGTAAGAATAATGGACGAAAGGAGTGCAAATACAAATACAATTTTTTGAAATGTGAACCAAAAGTTAATCAAACATGTTTTAAATAAAAAGCACATATGGACAGAAGGTGTAAACCTATTAAATGTGTATGTAAACACAATTAGTCAAATAAAATGACAGACTAGGCCTGTGCAGTTGGTATCAGCTGTGCCCAGCATGGGCTCCTCCATCAGGCCTGGTCCTCCTCGCAGAGGAAAGACCCTCAGTCCTCTCCAAACCAATAGACAGGACGTCCATCACACGGAGGTTTCTCCCTGAAGTCTCTGAAGCTCTCTGGACACCACGCTGTCTCAATCCGTCCACACTGAATATGAGAGGGGGAAAATGAAAATAATAAATGCTTTAGACAATAAGAAATATAAAGTTGACTGTTGAGTTGCTCAGTTTTTTTAGATTGTCAATACTATTACTGTATAACTAATATCTCAGGTTAAGAGGCACATTCAAATAAAGATTGGTCTTTAAATACATTTTGTCTTTTGAATTGTTTGTCTAAAGTCAAGGATCTAGAACTGGTACTTAGTTTTAATGATACAGTCTGGTTATTATGCTGTTTGGAGGAGGCCTCACAGGTAAGAGCACTAACTAGCTACCATCACATGTACCTTAGCTTGACTTAAATGTATTAAACGTATAGTTAAGTGATATCAAAATATAACTAATGTCATACAAACATATTAATATTTGCTTGATTCCAGTGTTGAATTTAGCACAATTGCATACAAACGTTAAGGGATTTTAAGATTCTGAAGTATTATGCTAAAAACTCAATAACTTAGATTATTATTTATAGTTTTGCTGAATAGTTTCCTGTCCGCTTACCTTAGAAACGTAAAATGCGACGGCAGCGTGCAGATGGGGAGCATGTTAGCTTAGCTTGGTAGCTTCAGCTAGATCTGGAACTTCCAGCTCGGTGGCAGCAGGTCCCGCCTCGGCTCCGCCTCTTTGCCCTTATTTGGAGCAGGCGGGAGTTGAACTCTGATGTCACTGTCGAGCCGTTAGTAGCCGACTCCGCCTACTAAGGGCTTCTCGGCAACTCTGCAGAATCCTATGGGTGATGTCACGAACCCTACGTCCATTTATATATACAGTCTATCGTTTAATCCCTCCCACCAGGGAAGCATGGAGAGACACAAGGAAACCTCGAGAAGCAGGGAAATGAGTTTTAAGAGCAATGGGACGTTGTTTCCTCCGGAGCGTCACGTGAAGTGACATCCGTTTGTGATGACGCCGCACAGCTGATTGTCTGACAGCAGCCAGATCAGTGCATGCGCTGCATCGTCCAATCAGTGAGCGATACACAGTAAGGGGGCGGAGCGAGTATCTGAGGATTTCACCGGAGGATGGTCTGGTAGTTCCTCGATTATCGCTCCTCCGTTATCACTCCTCGATCCTCCGGCAAAAATAAGGCCACTGGGACGGTACTCAAGATGGCGCAGACAAATCAATTTCCGGTGATACCGAGCCCGAGGAGCGAGGAAATGAAAAATAACCGAAGTGAGACGCACCCTAGGGCCCCCAAACAGCATCTTGCATAGGGCCCCCCAAAAAGCTAGAAACGGCCCATTAGATTACAAATTAAAACGTATAGTTTTAGTCCTCATTTTCCAACAAAGGACTAAGAAATTCTACACAAAGTATGGCGGCTATAAGGAATTACATTTTTTATCAGGTTTTGCATTTTTATCAAAAAGCTAATATCAAAATGCAATAATTGTTAATATTCTGCTCTATGGGTGATCAGCCAGAGGCCAGTCAAATAGTTGTGGGTATAAGGCAAAGAGGAAGCCTAACATTGTATGTTTTATGTATGTTTTGTGTGTGTGAGGACCCCAGGAAGAATAGCTAATGCTCATGCTAGTGCTAATGGGGATCCTAGTAAAGAATAAGAACATCAGTAACATTAGTTAACGTGGTACAGAAGTCCTTCCAAAGTTATGAGTAACTGCTGACAGGAAGCGCAGCAGAGTCAGACGTGTTCATTAACTTTAACACAGGTTTGATAAGCTTGTACTTTCATTGAGTCAATAATTAGGGTGGAAGCCCAGATCTCAACATTTTAAGTTCTTCCATGCTAATGCTCGATTTAGCAACTCACTAAATGTTGACAGCAAAGAGCTGTGAATCCAAAACAGCACAACATACGATACGACAGTGGCGGCCGGCCCATAGGGGCGCTAGGGGCACCGCCCCACCTCTTCCCACATTAAAAAAAAAAATTAAATAAAAAAATAAAAAAAAAATAAAAAAATATATTAAAAAAATATATATATTTTATATTTTTATTTTTAATGAACAAGGTAAATATCATACAATTGGTATCAGTAAAATGTATAATCTACAATAAAATCTCGTTTAAAATTGTGTTACGATGTCTAAAGTTACTGATAAGTCACATGTTTCCTGCCTGGCCTTGCCCATGGCATTAGATTATCATTACCGGGCGGAGCCCCCGAGACAAACAGCAGCAACCAGCACGTTGCAAAAGTCTCAATAGTAAACTGTGCCGGCGAAACATAATTTCAGCCAATCAGCGCCGTCAAATATTTTGGTCACGAGGGTGCTCACGTTGGCGCCCACGTTGCTTACGTGTGTTGAAGTGAGTTGTTTTTTAGACTCGTGAGTGACCAAGGTGACGCAGTATTTAGAATGGTGTGCAGGTGGAGTCGCCGGACCTCGGTCCGCACCCAATTCCGTGCAAGAGCTACTCTCCAATCCTTTCCAAAGGAGAAGTTTGGGAGATACATTGATACTTAAAGACCTTGGACCGGACCAACCCGATTTGTATATATCACAGCAAGCTCGTGAAAAAGACAAAACGTATCAACGAGGCTAGCTGGATGCAAACGATGCAAACAGGTAAATGCTATCTTTTGTTTCCCATGCTTGCTCTTCAAACAGACGGGGACAGATACGATCTGTTCAGAAACTAGACAAAAGTTAAACAAGTACAAACCACAGACTGTCTGTGTCATGGAGAATACAGTCGCTGGTTTATTTATGTCTGTATAGGCCGTTGTTGTGAGTGTGGACGGTCGGAGCATATATAACGTTAGCTTAGCCAAGCTCCATTCAGAAAACAAGCATTCTAAAAGGTGTTTCTCTGCCGTCTGTCTGCAGACTTGTCAAAGCATTAATTCATGGTTTTTACTAACCGGTATCAGTATGTTGTTACTTCGGCATCATTTTGAAACGTGTATTACAATTTAATCACGGTAAAATATGTTCATTTTGTTGTAGTTGTAGCTCCCGAGCCAGCGCGTCTTGTTTGAATGATGCGAGTAAACACAGCTGGCAGCCGCGGTGAAACTCAAGCGACTTGAGCGATGCGATAGGAGCGTTTAGAGCGAAGCGAATATTCGCATCACGTCCGGTCTGAACGCAGCATTAAAGCGAGCTCCGCGCTGCACTGGAAACGCGCCATTACATCACCAGAAGTCCTCATTTAAGGGGTCATTTCTCCCCCAAAAAATTGTTTACTCACTATATCAAAAGCCCCACCAAAAATATTTTCCACCAGCCGCCACTGCGATACGATATACTTTATTGTCCCCGTAAGGACATTTGTTCTGGACTCCGTCCTGCAGTTCCGCATACAAGTACATATACAAACATAGTGGACATTAAGAGACATACACACAGGGGTGAAAGTGGTTTGAATTTCTTGCAGGTACTATAATGCTACCCCGACCTTCATTGGTTCATATTGTTCTCCTCCCGCCCCACTTTCAGGAAGTTGATGGAGCACAACTTAGAAAGCAAACCTTTGAATTTGGCCCTCTCTCTGCTGTCCCTTGTATCATCCTCTGATGCCTCACGGAAATGTTGTGCCAAGGCTGGATAAGACTGCCAAACTGCAGAGACTGCCCTCCATGAAGAAGCTACCCAGCGAACACTGAACACTTTTCCAATCCTCCTGAGGGCGATGTCCAGGTTGTGAGCACATTCACTCAGCTGCCGCACGTTTTTTGGTGACTGGCTATATAATGAATATAGGCTGTCCATGAATGCCTGGAAGTCCTTTGTTCCCCCTGTCACATCCAGTGCCTGGTCAACAGCAAGCTCCAGTCTGTGATTAAGGCAGTGCCATAGTATGATGCCTGGGAAGTCATCCTGGAGCAACTTCCCAACACCTGACTTCACTCCCAGCATGACACTGGCCCCATCACTGCACAATCCAATGAGGATTTCTCTCAGCAACTCAACAGTGAAGCCATTTTTAAGCAAGCAACCCATAATCTGTTCCTTGATATGTGCAGCAGACATACTATCCAGCTCAACCAGGTCCAATGGAAAGGCAATGGGCTCCATGTCTCCATCAACACTAGCCTTCAGGAACACAATTAGTGTTGATTTGTGCCCAACACTGGTTGACTCATCAGCCAATACTGTGATTTTGCTCTTGGTCTCTATTATCTTTTTTAGAAGTTCCTTTTTCATCTGTGATGACACATGCTCAACTATGTCAACACAGACAGTTTTGCAAAACACGCCCTAAACCAGCAGAATGTGCATGCTGCAGGTCAATCAGACTCTCAAAGACTGTGAAAGCCTTGTTGTTCTTGGCCACATAATAGGCTGTCATGAATACCTTGGCAGTAGACTCAAACACAGACTCCTGACTACTCGCGTTCATGTTCAGAAGAATATCTTTATTTGCTGTCTGAAGAATCTTGACTGCTTCATTATGTGCTGCAGAGTTCTTGTGCTCACGGATTTTTTTGCGCAGTGATGAAAGCTGGACATCCCTTGATTGACCAGCTGGGATTATCTTTCCATCAGCCCACTGAATAGCAATATTAACACCACGGGATGCCATGACACCCAGATCCTTCACATCATGGCATGGGGTACAGCCTAGCCTTCCATTGTGAGCATACATCCATTCATTTTTCTGTTTGAACTGTTCATATTGTTCTTCTTTCCATATAGAAGGGTATGCAGTAGGGCTAGCATCACCTGTGGTGGCTTCTGAGGGACCTGCTGCCACTTCTTCTGGCTGAGTCTCCTCTTCCTCCCTCTGGGCCTCAACTGTTATAAATTAGAATACAAATAATGTATAACTAAATTCAGCAGACAGTCAAAAATGTACAAGTCTCTGTCTTTCTTTGAATTTTCAGAATATTGGTTACATAAACTAAAATAATAATAAAATAAAATGTCTCAAAATGTATGCCACAATGTGCCGATTAAAATAGAAGATATCAAAGCAAAAATATGTAATGTTAAAATAGTATGCTGTGTACATGTTGTGTTCTGAGTAAGATAGCCATTGACTATATAGAGCAGGGGTGCCCAACCTTTTTTGAACCAAGACGGCGGCGATCGTTGACGGGGGGGGTTATTAACTATTGTTATTTGACCACAATATTTGACCACAATTACAGTTTATTTTATTTTCAACTATATTCTTCTTCTTCTTCATATTACTACTACTATTATTATTATTGTCATTGTATATGTAATATTTTTCACTCCCTTCTCTTTTTCAAGTGAGGGTGCATAACATTCAACTGGGGGTGCAATGCACCCTTATGCACCCCCGTAGAACCGGGCCTGGAGGTGACCAAACTACGGCCCGTGGGCCACATGCGGCCCGTTGATCTGTTTAATGCGGCCCGTCCAATATTGGTATAAATGAGCCAGGGTTCCCGCGCTGATCTTAAAAAGCCTTAAAGTCTAAAATCCAACTATCTAATTTTTATTTATGTTATCCCCCACTGTCCACACGCCGCGCGCGCTGCGAAAAGTCCCTTCCTCCCTGGTCGTCGCAGCTGCGCGTGGACGTCGCCCCACGCGCGGGAGAATGAGATTAAAACAACCCTCAGCCGACATGAATCAAGACGGAACCAAACAATTCCCCCCCGGCCCGGCTGTCACATTGATACATCATTGTGGCCCCTGAGCCAAAAAGTTTGGCCACCCCTGTTGTAGGACATTAACGATAAAACAGAATATTGTTGTTCTACTTTTAGACATCTCGCGATGGACTGGAGATGGACTGGGGATCGACTGGTTGGGCACCCCAATTAGAGATATACAGTTTGCTAGTTAGCTAACTTATTATATTCATCATGGCCAGGTTCATGTCCGTTCTCTGGGCTAAATAAGCATCATCACCTGTGTCATCTGTGGGCGTTGTTTTTCTAATTTTAAGCACATTCTGAGTTTCTTCATCTCTCTCCTTTCTCTTAAACATCTGAAGAATCGTCGTTTGCATTTTTGCTTTAATTACCACGTAGCCTAATTTTCTAGCTGTCATTCAGTCACTCCATTCTTTTCTCCTCCCGCTGTTCTGATCAAGTGGGAAAAAGCAAATATGTGACCCGCTCTATCGAAATCAGTCGGAAGTCGCAACGGCTCATTTAAAAATAAACGTGGATTTGCGTAAAAAAATAGTTTTTCGGGGTTCGGGTGTTTTGTTTGATTTTAAATAAACAAAGTCTTGGCTTTCAGAATATGAAAGTTGTTTCGGCAAATTCAGATGATAAATACAACTTAGAAGCTTGTAACGGCATAATTACAAGCGGAGAACGGAGTAACTTGAGGTCACAGCAGGCATAACAACAGCCGGTGTTTCTCGTTAGTGTTTTCCCCGGGAAACAAACAAAATACGCACATACGCAAAAATACACAAACACACGCACACGTATACACACACACACACACACACTCACTCGCGAGCTTCCCCCAGACCAGTAATCCAAACCAAAATATCTTCCCTTCGTAGTATAAATTCCACGGGTGGAGCTGTCAATTCTTCCTGGTCCTCCGGACCGCCTGGAAATCTCTTACCGGTACTAAGGACCGGGTAGGACCGGCACACTTTCAACACTGCATACACATATCATCAGTCATACACCGTTTGAACAAACACAATACACAGACGCACATACTGACAATGGCACAACCCCTCATGGCCAACATTTAAAAAGTACATTTAATTTCATGTGAATGTTAAGAAGCTTAATGGACATAGGTAGGAATGAGTGCTTATAGCGGTTCAGCCTGCTCTTGGGAACCCTGAATCTTCTACCAGAAGGTAGGAGCTGGAATTCTGGGTGGAGTATGTGGGTGGGATCAGACACCATTTTGTTTGCCTGTCTGATAATGGACTGCTCGTATATGTTTTGGAGAGATGGGTGTTTTTTAACCCCCATAATTTTCATAGCAGTCTGAACCAGGCGAGCGATCTGTGACTTTGACTTCACTGTCAAGTTACCATACCAGGCAGTAATACCTCATGATGCTCTCCAACACTGCATGATAGAACAGTAACATGAACTTCTGGTCGACTCCGAAAGCCTGGAGTCGACGCAGAAAGTACAATCGCTGTTGAAGTCTAGAGCACAGACCTTGAACATGCGCCTTCCAGCTGAGTGTATTATCTAGATGAACACCAAGGTACTTATAGGAGCTGACCTGAGTTATGGGTTCATTGTGGATAACCACCGGCCTAAGGTCACCCACTGCCTTTGGGTCCCACACCATCACCTCAGTCTTCTTCACATTCAGCACTAGATGGTTAAAATCACACCACTGCACAAATCTCTCTATTTCAGAGTGATAAGCCGATGAACTGCTGCCTTTGTGCACTAAGCCAAGGATGGCTGTATCATCTGAGAATTTGATGATATAATTCTCCGGGTGGATTCTCGTACAGTCGTTTGTGTACAGTGTGAAGAGGACCGGGGAGCTCACACAACCCTGGGGGGCTCCTGTACTGATGGTCCGCAGGTCATCTGAGGTACAGAGAGTTTTTTTAGCTGGAGTCATATTTGTGATAGTCAGTTACCGTCTCAGTAGCATTATCCACGTCCATCTCATGAAAGATACTCCACTCAGTAGAGAGAAAACATCTTTAACCCTTTCATGCATCGAGGTCACTACAGTGGACAGCTATTCAAA
Source organism: Gymnodraco acuticeps (assembly GCF_902827175.1). NCBI lineage: Eukaryota > Metazoa > Chordata > Actinopteri > Perciformes > Bathydraconidae > Gymnodraco > Gymnodraco acuticeps. Next base: position 178,049 of record NW_022990189.1, on the reverse strand, counting down.
AGGTGTTTTCTTGTATATGCATTTTTTTTTTTTGCATAGTTGCACCATCAGCGACTACATAGGACCCTATCGCATCATCCCATACACTGCTACTCAGTGCTAAGTCGAGACAAGGGACTTGTCTCTATTCTTGGTTTGCTCGATCTCAGTGCTGCATTTGATACTATCGACCATGATATCCTATTGCAAAGACTAGAGCACTTAGTTGGCATACATGGAACTGCTTTAGGCTGGTTTAGGTCCTATCTATCTGAACGCTCTCAGTTTGTACGTGTCAATGATGAATCTTCCACGCAAACCAAAGTTAGCCATGGAGTGCCACAGGGCTCAGTGCTCGGACCTATTTTGTTCACATTATATATGCTTCCGTTAGGCAATATTATAAGGAATCATTCTGTAAACTTTCATTGTTATGCAGATGATACTCAACTATATTTATCAATCAAGCCTGATGAAATTAATCATCTAAATAAAATTCAAGACTGCCTTAAGGACTTAAAAACGTGGATGACCTTACACTTTTTGATGTTCAACACGACCAAAACTGAAGTTATTGTACTTGGCCCGAAGAATCTACGAAACAAATTATCTAAAGATATACTAACTATGGATGGCATTAATTTGGCCTCCAGTGAGACTGTAAGGAATCTTGGTGTTATATTTGATCAGGATTTATCCTTTAACGCCCACATAAAATCAATCTCAAGGACCGCCTACTTCCATCTACGTAACATTGCAAAAATCAGGCATATCTTGCCTCAAAACGATGGAGAGAAACTAGTCCATGCATTTGTTACTTCAAGGCTGGATTATTGTAACTCCTTATTATCAGGGTGTACCAAGAAGTCAGTCAAGTCGCTTCAGCTGATTCAACATGCTGCAGCTCGTGTACTAACCAGAGTTAGGAAAAGGGACCACATTACTCCTGTTCTGGCTGCCTTACACTGGCTCTATAGAACACAGGATAGAATTTAAAATTCTTCTTCTCGCCTAAAAAGCCCTTAATGGGCAGGCGCCATCTTACCTTAAAGAACTCATTATACCCTACTGTCCTACTAGGGCATTGCGTTCCAAGAATGCAGGGTTGTTGGTTGTTCCTAGAGTCTCTAAAAGTACAATGGGAGCCAGAGCCTTTTCTTATCAAGCTCCACATTTGTGGAATCAGCTTCCAGTTTGTGTTCGGGCGGCAGACACCCTATCCGTTTTAAGAGTGCGCTTAAGACCTTCCTTTTTGATAAAGCTTATAGTTAGGGCTGATTAGATTCAGCCCCTAGTTTTGCTGATATAGGCTTAGTTTGTCGGGGGACATCTTACTTCTTCCTTCTCTCTGTCTATACCTGTGTACTCTCATGTTCCGATTAAACCAGCTTCCCCAAATCTCTTTCTTTTTGGTGTCTATATACGCCGGGATCCGGAGTCATGGATGATCCTGCGGTCCTGTGTCCTGCATCGCGAGCCCTGGATCTTGAGTCGTGGCTGTGGTCCTGGATCATAGGTCCTGGATGGATATCCTCGTGGATTCATCTTCCTATTATACACACATGCATTTCCAAACATTTGGACTACCTATGTTGCAAATGTATTATCTTTTCAATTTACACACGGCATCTATTGCACGTCTGTCCGTCCTGGGAGAGGGATCCCTCCTCTGTTGCTCTCCCTGAGGTTTCTCCCATGTTCCCTTTAAACTGTGGGTTTTCTCCGGAAGTGTTTCCTTGTACGATGTGAGGGTCTAAGGACAGAGGGTCTAAGGACAGAGGGTCTAAGGACAGAGGGTCTAAGGACAGAGGGTGTCGTATTGTCATACTGATATTCTGTACAAACTGTGAAGTCCATTGAGACAAATGTAACATTTGTGATATTGGGCTATATAAATAAACATTGATTGATTGATTGATTGATTGATTGATTCATGTCTCTAAACCAAGATGGACGACAGAAAGTTACATGGACCAAGTCACCCATCTATATCTTGTCAATCCTTTCATGGAAAGAGTCCCCAGCAGGTATAAAAACGGTGGTGACATCAAGTAACAACTAAGGAATCATATAATTCATAAATGATCAAAGTATTGACTTTATATTTGCAGGAAATCATGGTTAACCACCTCTCCACTACAGTGGACGTCATGCATCACTGGCCATATTTCAACTACAATTCGTACTGGTAATGCTGCTGTTGTTCCCAGGGCCGTCCCTCCCTACAGGCAGATCATGCAGACTGTGTGGGGCCTCACCTTGTGGAGGGGACCTCACCTTGCGGAGGGGGCCTCATCTGAGGCGCACCTACGCGCTTATGTGGCGCAATTAAGGTGGCGCGGCACTGTTTTGCCGCTGCAAGGCTCCACTAGCACTCGTCAAATAACTGTGCATGGGGCCTCAAATTGGCCCTGGTTATTCTTGAAAATACTTCATCTGCAATATTTTTTTGGGCCGTAAATCAATATTCTTATGTTATTATAATGTAATTTGAAGTTTGCACATCTTTATTTATAATTTTTTCAAAATGTACATATCTTCAGTTCAAACCCTGAACACATACTGTCCACCTGAGTGGACATATAAACATCTCTTTGAAAAAACTAGATAAAAAAAACTAAAGTTCAAATCTTGTTTTTCCCAAGAGCAATAAAAACACTTGGTTAAAAAAATCCTGACTGAGGCTTTCATAATTCATGCATGAAAGGGTTAAGAGACTCTATGCTGTCACTAGTCCAAACCTTTACAGTCTTGGTCGGTGGTTTGCTACGCTTGAGAACTGTTTTGTAGGTAGGTATATGAAGAGTGTTACGGTCCGAGTTCGAAAGCGGGGGTTTGGCTCTACTCACATATGTGTTGTTCACATTTCCGTAAAAGTTGTCTAGAATTTTTTTTTTTTTCACAAGCTTTGACTGTTTGGTTTAATAAAGAATTTCATCAATTTATTACATTACATTACATTGCATTTAGCTGACGCTTTTATCCAAAGCGACATACAATAAGTACATTCGACCAGGAAGACACAACCTTGAAGAAAACAGAATCATATAAGTACATCAGGTTTCATAGAGCCAAACATTTCAAGTGCTACTCACCTGGCTTTAGGTAAGCCAGTCCTTTATTAGTATATAAGTGCTTTGTTAATAAATCTATCGCTCGAAGTGGAGTCGAAAGAGATGAGTTTTCAGTTTGCGCCGGAAGATGTGCAAGCTATCTGCTGTCCTGATGTCAATGGGGAGCTCATTCCACCATCTTGGAGCCAGGATAGCAAACCCAGGTGTTTTTGCTGATGGGAACTTGGGTCCCCTTCGCAGCGAGGGTGCAGCGAGCCGTTTGGCTGATGCAGAGCGTAGTGCACGCGCTGGGGTGTACGGTTTAACCATGTCCTGGATGTACGAAGGGCCAGATCCATTCGCAGCATGGTAAACAAGTACCAGTGTCTTGAAGTGGATTCTAGCAGTTACCGGAAGCCAGTGAAGGGAGCGGAGGAGCGGAGTGGTGTGGGAAAATGTAGGCAGGTTGACGACCAGACGAGCTGCTGCATTCTGGGTGAGCTGCAGAGGTCGGATGGCACATGCAGGTAGACCAGCCAGGAGGGAGTTGCAGTAGTCTAGGCGTGAGATGACGAGAGCCTGGACAAGAACCTGCGTCGCTTTCTGTGTCAGCTGGGGACGTATCTTCCTGATGTTGTAAAGCGTGTATCTGCAGCAACGGGTTGTAGCAGCGATGTTTGCAGTGAAGGACAGGTTGTTATCTAGGGTCACACCCAGATTCTTTGCAGTCTGAGTCGGGGAAACAACTGAGGTGCCGATGTTGATTGTTAGGTCAAGAGTGGGACAATCTTTTCCCGGAAGGAAGAGCAGCTCAGTCTTGTCAAGGTTGAGCTTGAGGTGATGAGCAGACATCCACTGAGAGGTGTCAGCTAGACAAGCAGAGATGCGTGCGACGACCTGGGTCTCTGAGCGGGGAAAGGACAGAATTAATTGGGTGTCGTCAGCGTAGCAGTGGTAAGAAAAACCATGCGGGCTAATGACTGATCCGAGCGAGTTTGTGTACAAGGAGAAGAGGAAGGGACCAAGAACAGAGCCCTGAGGGACCCCTGTAGTTAATTGACAAGGGTCGGACTCAGACCCTCTCCAAGTCACCCTGTAGGTACGGTCTTTGAGGTATGAGGTGAGGAGGGAAAGTGCAGAATCTGAAACTCCAAGTGCTTGGAGAGTGCGAAGGAGGATCTGATGATTCACCGTGTCGAATGCAGCAGACAGGTCCAACAGGATGATGACAGAGGAGAGGGATGCAGTTTTGGCAGTGTGCAGTTCCTCAGTGACAGCAATGAGAGCAGTTTCTGTGGAGTGACCTGCCTTGAAACCAGACTGGTGCGGATCCAGAAGGTTGTTCTGATGGAGATAACAGGAGAGTTGTTTAAAGACAGTGCGTTCAAGTGTTTTAGACAGGAACGGGAGGAGAGAGACAGGCCTGTAGTTTATAACATCAGACGGGTTGAGAGTGGGTTTCTTTAGGAGAGGGTTTACTCTTGCCTCCTTGAGACTGTTCGGAAAGTGACCAGAAGTTAGAGAAGTGTTGATGAAATGGGTGAGAAACGGTAGAATATCAGGAACGATAGTCTGAAGGAGGTTTGAAGGGATGGGGTCCAGAGGACAGGTGGTAGGGCGGGCAGAGGTAATGAGGGTAAGAACCTCACTTGGAGAGAGAGGGGAAAAGGAGGTTAGTGTGTGGGTGAAAGGAGGGTCTGGTGACCCAGCGGTGAGTAAAGGTGAGTCAGAAAAAGAAGAGCGAATATCATCAACCTTTTTTTCAAAGTGGGTAACAAAGTCGCTTGACAGAAGTGAGGAGGGGGAGGGGCTTTGGGAGGGTCCAAGAGGTTGGAGAAGATGGAAAATAGTTTTTTGGGATTGGAATAGGAAGATTGGATCTTATCTTGAAAGAAAGTGCTTTTTGCCTGAGAGATCGAAGCAGAGAAAGAGGAGAGGAGAGCCTGATAGGTTAGGAGGTCGTCACGGTGTTTGGATTTCCACCGTTTCCGCTCTGCTGCCCTAAGGACGGTTCTATTAGCACGTAGTGCATCATTTAGGCAGGGAGCAGGAGGGGACTGACGAGCCTGCCGAGATGTGAGAGGACAGAGAGAGTCCAGAGAGGATGAGAGAGTAGAGAGGAGAGTTTCTGCAGCAGAGTTTGGAGGTAGTAGTTGGAACGAGTCCGAGGAAGGGAGGGCTGAGAGCACCGATGAGGCAAAGGTAGAGGGGGAGAGGGAACGAAGGTTACGGCGGACAGGTGCAGGATGAGAAGAGATTAGTTCATTATGTTTGGAAAACGATAGAGAGAATGAAATGAAGAAGTGATCGGATGTGTGGAGCGGGTTTACATAGAGGTTAGAAGTAGCGCAGATCCATGAGAATATGAGATCAAGGACATTGCCAGCTTTATGAGTCGGTGGGGATGGAGACAGTGAGAAAGCAAAGGCGGTTAACAGGGATGTTAGTTCGTCTATCTTCCCTGTCTGGAGGTTGAAGTCTCCGAGAAGTACAGCGGGAGGGCCAGTTTCAGGGATGTGTGAGAGGAGATTATCTAATTCCTCCAAGAAGTCCCCCAAGGCGCCTGGTGGACGGTAGAGAACAACAATGGTTAATTGTATAGGATGGGTTACTGTGACGGCATGGAATTCAAAGGTGGAAGGAGTGAAGTTAGGTAGCTTGAAGAGGGAAAAGCTCCATTTGGGAGAGAGCAGGAGACCAGTGCCACCTCCTCTGCCAGTTGGTCTGGGTGTATGGGAGAAGGAATATGCAGTGGAGAGAGCTGCTGGGGTGGATGTGTTGGATGGAGTAATCCAGGTCTCAGTGAGAGCAAGGAAATCCAGAGACTGCAGGGAGGCGTAGCCAGAGATGAAGTCAGCCTTAGGAACAGCTGACTGGCAATTTCACAGGCCACCTGAAACTAGATGTTGGATCTCAGTGGAGCACGTGGGATAGACGAGAGCAGGCCGGTTATATCGATTAGGAGATACACGGGGCCAGTGATAATTGAGAGAAGACACATGAACAGGAATGGAGAAAATACACATGATTATAGCATGAGGGGCTAGAAAACTAAAGAAAAGAGAAATAAGACACCAGCTCAATCAGTGTAGGATTTGCCTCCTCTTTGCCTCCTTCGTGACTCCCGCAGGACTCTAATGTCTTTGTCAGTCTTACTCCCGTAGGACTCTAATGTCTTTGTCAGTCTTCGGCTGTCTGACGCTTAAGCTGACGCTCCAGGAAAGAGCTACCTAAAATGGACGCCTGATTGCTGAGTTCTCACAGCTGTGGGGCCACGCCCCTCTAATTAGTTAACTCTCTACAGCTGATGGGCGACAGTAGACTGGCCCTGCCTATATTGTAATGCAGCTTGAGTGCCCCTACTGAGACCCGTGTAGCAGGTTTCGCTTGAGCAGATCTGAGATTTAAAATCACTCAAAAGCGATTTAGCCGTTTTAGCTACAATAACTACAGAACAATTATACAGAGTAGAATAAATGAAACAGAGAAGTCTAATTAAACAAGAATATAACTTACAGTGGTTGCTGCGTCAATAGGTATTGTCGCCCCCCGGTCCAGATGCACACTGAGTTCATCAGTTTCTAAATGCGGTATTTCAATGCTTTTTATAATCTTCACATAGAGGACACATTTGCATCTTTCTCTCAATTATCTGAACTGTACAGCCTGCCTAAGAATCACTTGTTTCGATACTTAAACATGTGATTATTCTGCTGAACATAGCCTGACACAACTGAAAGTGGAACATAGAGCTTATTTTACACGAGCAACAAACCCCTCCATCCTTTTCTCAGCGGATCAAACATGTCATGTGCTTCTTAGGGTTAGAGACAATTAAGTTCATAATCAAAGGCTCCTCTGAAACCCTTATGAGAACATGAATACTGCTGTATGTATCACTACTGTGTGAATCCAAACCCAATGTGCATGCTAAGCATCACTTGCTTTGGTGGAAAGAAACTGGGGATATTAAAAAAAGATATTTACAAAAATTAGAGCAAACTAAATCCCAGGTTGAGAAGCAGCAGCAGTTATCGCTCTGAAGCCGCTCCCTTCTGCTGCGGAGATTAAGGAGTAAAGGTGCCACCCTTTTCCTCAGAAGCCTGGTGCGTCTAGATAAGCAATACAGGGGGGGGGGGGGGTCTCATTGATAAGGAAATAAGTGTATTATGAAATACCCAGAACGTACCAACACTGTCACATGCGTAGATTAGTGTATAAAAGGTTCAAGAATAACATTATAGTCCAAAAAGTCCTCTTAGCAACTTGTGTATTTATGGGGAAAGTGTTGTATTCCAAAAACCTTGGGAGTTTAATATTAATTTAGATTTCACAAAACAACATAATTAAAACTACAACATAATATAAAACACTTTCTTAACATATGACTAGTTAGAACAGTGACGACAGGCCAGGATCAGGTCAACACAGCTTGTGCTATGTATTGGGGAAACAGCAACGTGCACAACATCACACGTGCACGAGTTGCTGGAAAAGGATCTCTGTTTTTAACGTCACGACGTCGGGAAACAAGCTGCTCAACATTTGATCTGTATCGATGTCAAATATGGAAAGTAGGTTTCCGAGTTGTACTTCCTTGATTACTCTGACCTCATTATGTTACAATTATATTTCAGAATGTCGCTCATTCACCACCCCAAAGGTAAAGCACTTTATGCTAGAGCTCCTCCACATCCTCCAAAATCTGACCAAATTCAAGATGGCCGCCTTGTTGTGGACCATATGTTTGACCAACTAGGGTCAGGGTTACAACGAGTCTTTTGAATATTATCCTAACATACACAGTTTGAAAGTAAAGCTGAGAATGATTCAGGTCATCTCGACCAAGATTCAATGCATTAGGTAACTTTCACCAGTTTAACCAGAAATGCTCAGAACACAATAAGTAAGCCACCATTCACCAGATTACAATGAATATATACAATTTACCAGAATGCAATTGATATAAAGTCAATAACAAGAAAACTATGGATGTTACCCCGTTAGTCAGAATATAGTGGATGAGACACCACTTCCAGAATACAATAAATAACAACAACTGGCCCTCAGAGTAAAGTCAGGTCTCTTTATTAAAGCACAGAGTGAACATATCCAGATGTTGAAGTGTTACAGGAATCTGATGTTGCTTCATCTTTATAACCATCAGCAATATTTCCAACTACATGGTGTTAACAGTGATTCTCTCAAACAAAACAAGTTCTGCATTTTTCTTCATGAGCTGTGAGTTCTGCACAAAGAAGGAAATAAACAAATGCTGAAATAAGCGATAGGATATTCCCAACATAATCAAAATGATACATTTAACAAAACAGATATTTTTTGTCTTTGACTTAAACTATGATTTCATATGTCATCATTCTAATGTTGATAAAGCATGTCTAATCTTGACCTCAACAGAGAAACCCACCCACACCGGTTTCATGAGAGAAAAGACTCCTCTTGTATTCTCTAAATATAACTTGCTTTAGAAAAAGACAAAGCAAAAGCAATCGGCTCTTGAAGAACCTTAAGTCCTGAAATAATGAGCATCAATTCAACAGAAAAAGCAGCTATTGTTCCCCATTATGTTTATATTGTATTTCAACATCAGTTTTGACAGAGCGATTGCCGGATATATAATGCTTGAGTATATGTTACTACGATAGAAAGTTCCTATGAAGAAATATTGTTGAACTGTTCGTAAAGCATCGACTTCAAACAGTTTGAGAAGATGATGAAATCAACATTTACTGATAAATAAGTCACTTTTTGATATCCTCGTTTGTTCTGGTCCCTCTGGGTTTGAATGAATGTTTGATTCTGTGGAGCACGTTAAAGTTAGAATGGGATGTTAGGTTGCATTTCAAACTTTAGAGCGACCAAGAAGCTAAGAGTTCTTCATCATTGCCTTAGTGGGAGGAGTTGGGACATGTTGACCTCTCAGGTGTTCAACAGGTGTACCCGCTTCATACCAGACAATAACTGCACACAATGTTAATGAATGAGAACTCTAACCAGAGTGACCACTCCCCAGAGTACTCAATCATACAAGCTCAATTGTTGAAAGCAATAATAATAATTACTTAGATGTATATAGCGCCTTTCAGGGACCCAAGGTCGCTTTTCAGCAAGAAACAGGAGCAAAGCATTCAACCCTTTGTGAGAACATGGAAACTGCTGTACGTATCACTACTTTGTTTTCACCAATTCACCATTTTAATATTATGTGACAGGCACATTTGATGCATGCACATGTTCTTCAGTCTCTACTGTTTTAAAGACACAACGTTGTTTTCTGTAACTGGTACCAATAAGAGCTTTCTTTAAATGTGTCACATTTGTATACAAATGTTCTCTATTTGTTATATTTTCCATCATTATGATAATAACAAAAAGAAGAAGAAATGTGTTTCCTCTTGTGGAAATGCAGGTATGGTTAGAGTTAGGACATTCTGTGCCATTAGATTACAAATTAAAATGTATAGTTTTAGTCCTCATTTTCCATCAAAGGACTAAGAAATTCTACACAAAGTATGGCGGCTATAAGGAATTACATCTTTCATCAGGTTTTGCATTTTTATCAAAACGCTAATATCAAAATGCAATAATTGTTTTATTCTGCTCTATGGGTGATCAGCCAGAGGCCAGTCAAATAGTTGTGGGTATAAGGCAAAGAGGTGTCACGATCTGTCTTTATGGTGTTTTGTCTTGTTTCATGTTTTATGTTGAAAGGTCTTCACTTCCTGTCTTGCCTGTTTCTGTCTGCGTTGTGTCTTGTTTAAATCTGTCTGTGGTTCCCGGTCGTTAGTTTCCCTGGTGTGTCTGATTTACCCGATTGTGTTCACCTGTGGCCCCTGTGTTTTCTCCTCCCTCCTCACCTGTGTCTTGTTTCTGTGATTAGTCTTGTGTGTATTTAAGTTCTGGTTTTTCTGTCTGTCTTCGTCTTTTGTCATGACTAGTTCGTCGGTGAGTGTTCTGTTTTGTCGTTGTTATCACCTAGCCTTGAAATAAAGGTTTGTCACTTTATTCTGCATTTGGGTCCTGCTTCCTGCACACCGTGACAGTACGAACCGACCACAAAATGGACCCAGCAGATGATCCATGGGAGGTTGAATTACAGCATTTCACCTTCTATCTGGCTTGCTGCTTCGATTGGTGGAAGGGAGCGTCCAGTGTTCGGCAGAAGAGGGCCGCTCTGGTAGAGGCGCTCCGGTTGGCAGCAGAGAAACCATGTTTTGTTGAGTTTTTACCTGACTGGATTTTGGACTTCCTTCAAGCATGTGATTCCAGGCATGCTAGCTCCCTGTCTCCCAATTCCCAACCTGGCACCATACGCCTTGGTGGGTTCCGCCTGAAGTCAACCCGTGCTTCTGCCCCAGTTCCTGCTCCTGTCCAGGAGTCGTATTCCGGAACTCGTCAGGCTTATGGAGGTCCACGGAGTATTCAGGAGGCTGCTAAGAGGAGTCGTCGCAAGGCCAGGCTAGCAGCCCGAGCCCCAGCAGCCATGGTTCCGGCTCCAGTACAGGCCCCAACAGCCATGGTTCCGGCTCCAGTGCCGGACCCAGCAGCCATGGTTCCGTGCTCCAGTACCATCCCACATAGCCATGGTACCGTGCTCCAGTACCACCCCACACAGCCATGGATCCGTGTTCCGGTTCCTTGCCCAGCAGCCATGGTTCCGGCTCCAGTGCCGGCCCCAGCAGCCATGTTTCCAGCTCCAAAACCGGCCCACACAGCCATGATCCAGGCTTCAGCTCTGGACCTTACAGCCATGTTTCCGGCTCCAGAACTGGATCTTACAACCGTGGTCCCTGCACCAGAGCTGGCCCATACAGCCATGGTTCCGGCCCCAGTTCCAGCCATGATTCTGGCTCAAGTACCGGGCCCAGCAGCCATGGTTCCGGTCCCAGTTCCAGCCATGGTTCCGGCTCAAGTACCGGCTCCAGCACCTCGTCTCCTGTTGGCTCTCCAGCCAACACCAGCTCCCCGAGTCTTGTCGGCGTACCGGCCGACTCCAGCACCTCGTCTCCTGCTGGCTCCCCAGCCGACGCCAGCTCCCCGAGTCTTGTCGGAGTACCGGCCGACTCCAGCACCTCGTCTCCTGTTGGCTCCCCAGACGACGCCAGCTCCCCGTGTCCTGTCGGCGTACCAACCGACACAAGTTCCCTCTCAAGTCCCCTCTCAAGTCCCCTCTCAAGTTCCTACCCGAGTCCCCTCTCGAGTTCCTACCCGAGTCCCCTCTCGAGTTCCTACCCGAGTCCCCTCTCGAGTTCCTACCCGAGTCCCCTCTCCAGTCCCCTCTCGAGTTCCCTCTCCAGTTCCCTCTCCAGTTCCCTCTCCAGTCTCCTCTCGAGTCCCCTCTCCAGTCTCTTCTCGAGTCCCCTCTCAAGTCTCCTCTCCAGTTCCCTCTCGAGTCCCTTCTCGAGTCCCCTCTAAAGTTCCTACTCGAGTCCCCTCTCGAGTCCCCTGTCCAGTCCCCTCTCGAATTCCCTCTCGAGTTCCCTCCTCTAGTCCCTCCTTTAGTCCCCTCTCTAGTCCCTCCTCTAGTTCCCCTCACGAGTCCCCTCTCAAGTTCCCTCCTTTAGTCCCTCCTCTAGTCTCTCCTCTAGTCCCCTCTCGAGTCCCCTCTCGAGTTCCCCCTTGGTTCCCCTCTCGAGTCTCCTCTCGAGTCCCCTCTCGAGTCACGTCTCAAGTCCCTACCCAATATCCTGGTCCGTTGGAGGTTCCGCTGGGGGTCCTGCCAACTCCATGTCCTGTCCCGTTGGAGGCCCCGTCGACTACTCCTCTGCCGGGGGTCCTACCAATCGTATGTCTGTCCCGTTGGAGGTCCCGCCGTCTACTCTCCTGCCGGGGGTCCTGCCAGCTCCTTGTCCTGTCTCGTTGGAGGTCCCGCCGACTACTCTCCTGCCGGGGGTCCTGCCAACCCTTTGTCCTGTCCCGTTGGAGGTCCCGCCGTCTACTCTCCTGCCGGGGGTCCTGCCAACCCTTTGTCCTGTCTCCTTGGAGGTCCCGCCATCTACTCTCCTGCCGGGGGTCCTGCCAACCCTTTGTCCTGTGCCGTTGGAGGCCCCGCCGACTACTCACCTGCCGGGGGTCCTGCCAACCCTTTGTCCTGTGCCATTGGAGGCTCCGCCGACTACTCATCTGCCGGGGGTCCTACCAACCCCTTGTCCTGTTCCGTTGGAGGCCCCGCCATCCTCTGTCTCGCCGGGGGTCCTGCCAATCCCGTTTCCTGGTCCTCTTCCGTGGGGGATCCTGCCGAGGCCTGTCCCACCAGCTCCGGTTCCTGTCCGGTCGACACCGGGTCCTGCCCGGCCTCCGGCGCTGGCCCGTCAGCGCCTTCCTGCCCGGCCTCCGGAGCTCTCTGGTCTTCGCCGTCGAGCCGGGCCCCCTGAGAGCCGCGGTCTTCGCCCTCGATCCCGGCCCTCTGTGAGCCGTGGTCTTCGCCCACGAGCCCGGCCCCCTGACTCTTCCTGCCGCTGCCCTCGTCCTCGAGCCCGGCCCCCTGACTCTTCCTGCCGCTGCCTTCGCCCTCATGCTCGGCCGCCCGAGTCCCCCACCTTAGACTCTGCCTTGCCCCCGGGCCGTCCGCCCGAATCCCCCCTTTTTGAACTCTGCCTTGCCCCCGGGCCGTCCGCCCGAGATCCCTTCCTGGTCCTCTGCTGTGCCTCTGGGCGGTCAGCTCAGTCCAAGTTCAAATCCCGTTTATGCAAATCCCGCCAGTACAAGCGCTAGCCAATCAAACCGCGTGCAAGCTGGGAGAGCCAGACCGCAGTTAATTTCCTCATATTCCAAACGAGAAATTACGGTAGCAAATCACCCGGTTCTTTACGACCAGAACTATTTACCGGGATACAAACCGGAGGAACCAGGCATGGAGGGAGGTGGCAGAGACAGTGGGTGAAACTGGTAGGTTTTTCGCTCTGTTTGGGGAGTTTATATCCAGTTTACTTCGTTTTAACATTGCTATTGCTTTGTATGTCGGGGGCGGGAGATTCATGTGATTGGATGTTGGTCGCGTTGCTCGCAAAAAATCGCCAAGCTTCAGACACGCCCAGCTTCAAGATTTGTTGATGCCTGTAGTGTAAACGGGCCATTAGAGAGAGAAGGCTTCCTGGGTGCCTCCTTTATGGTCGGCCCTGGCTGCTGATAGGCCAGCTGAGGATGAGAGGATCCAATCAGCCATAAGACTCAGGTGCACAGGCAGATACCGATCAACTGCTGATTAGCTGTGCAGAAGACAGGGAGAAGAGAGAAACACAGGAGGGAAGGAAAACCACACAAGTACAGCCTGCCTGGCACGTAACACCCCCACACATATAAATCCAAACAGTATGTTTGGACCTGACAATAAACATCACCTTCCTGGTTATCCGGAAGATGAGACAAGTAATTGGGCAAATCAGCCAATACCTCCGTATTGCTTAGTCTTGCCCCCTGTGGTGTTGCACTGCGCATCACCAACTCATCCTCATTTGAGCTCACCCTCGAAACTGAAGCCATAGGAGAGATGGTTGTCTCCACCTGGTGAGCTTTAGAAGACTCACTTTGGTCATCCCTGGTGCAGTACTTCTTCAGCATGTTGATATGACACTCTGGTAGGGCGTCTGCGGTCAGGTGTTTGAATGACGTAGTTTTGTTTCACCGAGCTTCTTATCTACAACATAAGGACCAGCAAATTTAGTAGACGGAGCAGAACCAGGTACAGGCAATAGAACCAACACCTTGTCACTTGGCTGAAACAAGCGCTCTACCGCCTTCTGGTCGTAGCGTTTCTTCATGTTCCCCTGGGTAGAGGTCAGAGCTTCCCTAGCCAAGGAGCAAGCACGATGTAGACGATCCTTAAGTTTGGCGACATACCCGGAGTATGCAAACTTTTTTTGTTGGCATGATCAAATGCTCTTTAAGAACTCTTAAAAGACCTCTTACCTCATGTCCAACACTAGCTCAGCAGGACTAAAACCTAGAGACTCCTGAACAGCTTCACGGGCAGCAAATAATACTAACGGAACACCGTCATCCCAATCTTTATAAGACTCGTGGCAATGTTTTCTTAACATGCATTTCATAGTCTGGTGAAACCTCTCTAATGCCCCCTGACTTTCAGAATGATATGGGCTGGATGTCACATGCTTGATACCTAAGGTGTCAAGTACCTGGGCAAACACTTGAGACATGAAGTTGGTACCTTGGTCTGTTTGAACTACCTTCGGTAGACCAAACATGGAGAAAAACTTCAGAAGTGCCTTGGTGATGACCGGGGCAGTGATTTTCCGTAGTGGGATGGCTTCTGGGAACCTAGTGGAAGCACACATGACAGTTAAGAGAAACTGGTTTCCAGTTTTAGTTTTAGGCAAGGGTCCCACACAATCCACAATCACCCTTTCAAATGGCTCTCCCATTACTGGAATAGGAATGAGAGGAGCAGGGCGAATCACCTGATTCGGTTTACCAACAACTTGGCACACATGACATGTTCGACAATAAAGAACTACATCAGACTTAAGTCCTGGCCAAAAGAAGTGTTTTAAAACTCTTTCATACGTTTTTGTTACCCCCATGTGACCTGACCACGGATGATCATGAGACAAGGACATCACCTGAGAACGATAGGCTGTTGGCACGACAACCTGATAAATTGCAAAGGAGTCTGACTCCTCACAGGCATCACTAATCCAGCGACGCATTAATAGGTCATCTTCCATAATGTAGGCCATCTTCTTTGACTTGGCCTCTTCCTGACTGATAACAGAAGAGAGACATTTAGAAAGTGTTTCATCACTTAACTGGGCTGCCATGAGTTCTTCCCGAGTGGCAGGCAGTTGTACAAGCTCTGAGCTGTCACTGGGTGATCCAGCACCAGCAGACCGGGCCTCCTCTGAGAGTCGGTCCGACACAGTCATGTCTTCAAGAAACTGCCCTGTAGCAAGAAAAGAATCAGACAAGTCCTCTCCGTATATCTTTGACTGGGCCCTTGCAACAACACAAGCAGGAAAGATTTCGGGAGGTACTTCAGCTGATTTCTCTGCGTCTAAACTAAGATCAGGAGAATCAATGACCTCAGGTAATGGCTTAACTTTGCCCGCAGCCAAGTCATTACTGAGGATTAAATCAACACTTTTGATGGGCAAGGCAGGGAGGACAGCTACTTTAAAGAATCCTTTGACAAGAGATGAGTGAATATAAACATTGTGCAAAGGATTCGCAACTAGTGTCATGCCTACCCCTTAAACAACAGCACTTGATCCACATGATGATCTGGAGGTTAAAGGTAAGATGCCTTCTCTAATAATGGACTGAGAACCTCCTGTGTCCCTAAGTACCTGGACAGGCAGCTGGTCTTTAGGATCCCCTGTTAAAGAAACAAAGCCCTTTGAAATAAAGGGTTTGAAACAGGGATCAGGTAGATCATCTTCCTGGGACATTTCTATGTCTGATAGGGAAACTCCTTTAATGAGTCCCATGCCTTTTGGCGTTTTAAAGCGTTGAGAAAATTGTTGCTTACGCTTTAAGAAATGACACCCTGAAATAAGGTGTCCTGTTTTATGGCAGTAGCTACACTCACGGGGCCCCCGTGGAGGTGATGGTGGTCCTCTAGACCTTTCAAAAGTTGTTGGGCCAAGATCAGGTCTTCCGGTTTGTGATATTGAAGCTTTATGTGGGCGCAAGGGTGAAGAAAACACAGTCTTGTGAGTGAGCATAAATTCATCCGCTAAAACAGCTGCCTTAGCCAGTGAAGTGACCTTCTGTTCATTTAAGAATATCACCATCCTTTCAGGCAAAGAATTCTTAAAATTTTCCAAGAGAAGTAACTGACGAAGACTTTCAAAATGATCCTTCACTTCATTAGCCGCACACCATTTATCAAAGAGAATGCCCCTCTCCCTCAACTCAACAAATGTCTGCTTAGCAGACTTGTTATGGTGTCTGAACTTTAGTCCGTAGGCCTCCGGCACAAGCTCATAAGCACGCAAGATCGACTCTTTAAGCACTTTGTACTGCAAGCTTTCTTCCAAAGAAAGTGAAGATACCACTTCCTGAGCCTTACCTACTAATTTGCACTGAAGTAGGATTGGCCACATGTCTTTAGGCCAGACTAGTGCGGTAGCAATTCTCTCAAAAGCACAAAAATACGAGTCAACCTCTGACTCTCTAAAAGTTGGCACCAAAGCAATATTTTTACTAACATCAAAACCTTTTGTGTGAGAGACTGTATGCGAAGGTATTGAGTTCTCAAATGTCTGCTCTTAAGAGATTCTCAGGGCATCAACTTCAAGCCGCTTTAACGTGATTTCTTTCCCAGCTTCTATCTCTAACTTGCGAATCTGCAGCCTGTGTTCATAGTCCGCTCTACGCACCATTTCCTTCTCCTGGAACTCCAGCTGAAGACGGGCAAGACGAACTTTTAGTTTGGCATTACTACTTGCACCTAAGCTACCCGGAGAGAAAGCCTCAAAACCTAGGAAGCGTTGCAGGAGGAGCTTCAGGACTAAACTTGTCAACTCTAGGTGTAGCTAATACACTTTCCCTATCATCTTCAATAGACACTTCAGCCCTAGGCTGAGTTGACATGCTTGGGATTACAAGAATCTTTAACTCCTCTAGTTTTTAAAATATACATCTAAATGTATGTCTACATACAATATACATTTACAATTATAAATAGATTATATAATTCTTACTACTATATACAGTGGGGCAAAAAAGTATTTAGTCAGCCACCAATTGTGCAAGTTCTCCCACTTAAAAAGATGATAGAGGCCTGTAATTTTCATCCTAGGTACACTTCAACTATGAGAGACAGAATGGGGGGAAAGAATCCAGGAAATCACATTGTAGGATTTTTAATGAATGAATTAATGTGTGTATACTGTTATTTCACACATGCTAAATGGAGGAATTATTTCTGATTTGAGTTACATTTTTGAAAGAATAAGCCAGTGAAGTAATCAAAGTAATTGTTTTTTCCACATTTGTTTTCACAGTGATGAAGACAAGTATTAAATGGCTTCTGGATCACAGCCATCAACATCTGCCTCATCCGAGCTACGACGTGCATCAGATCAGCATACAGTTGCCCCAGAGCCATCAACATCCAAGCTACGCCGCTGGACGTCTGCACCAGTACTAACTCAGCCTCCCTCTGCATCTTCTGGTTCAGTGGACAGACTGTCAGGAGGAAAGTGAAACGGGCTGGTGTGTGGCAGACTAAGATTGTTACTGTTCCTGATGCTGTGGTGGACTACAACAGAAGCATGGATGTGGATGTGTCCGATGCTTTGATTGGGTACTACAGCGTTCACCACAAAACCATGAAATGGTACAAGACTTGTTTTTACTATTTTCTGGACATTGCAGTGGTGAACAGCTTCCTTCTCCACAAGGAGCTGCACAAGATGAGGGGTGACCCCGGCAGGACGAAGCCACACACCCAGAAGTCCTTCAGGGAGCAGCTTGCTGCAGACATGAGGGGTGAAGTCCCTGCAGTTCTCTCTCCAATACTGAATTTTGACGGAAATGTTACGATCCTGTCCGTCAAAATGACGGGCAGTGAAAAAGTCTAGCGCAACCTCTGGCACTGATGGTATCCAAATCTGCCAACATGTGCCCAAAGGTCAGTCCGCCTGGACTTCTTTTTGCTAAACCTCTCTAAAAAGATCAAATTTCACTTGTTTTGCCTCAATCTTGATACAGGGTACTTATTATATGGTATACTTTGGATTCCTAAAGCTTTTAGTCTACTATCCCATCATTCAAGGGTGGTTTTCACTATAAGTAATGTTTTTTTTTAGGCGGAGGTAATAATTTACCTTTTTTTACAATGTTCCATCTCAATCAATCAATCAATGTTTATTTATATAGCCCAATATCACAAATGTTACATTTGTCTCAGTGGACTTCACAATTTGTACAAAAATATCAGTATGACAATACGACATCCTCTGTCCTTAGACCCTCCGTCCTTAGACCCTCCGTCCTTAGACCCTCTGTCCTTAGACCCTCACATCGTACAAGGAAACACTTCCGGAGAAAACCCACAGTTTAAAGGGAACATGGGAGAAACCTCAGGGAGAGCAACAGAGGAGGGATCCCTCTCCCAGGACGGACAGACGTGCAATAGATGCCGTGTGTAAATTGAAAAGATAATACATTTGCAACATAGGTAGTCCAAATGTTTGGAAATGCATGTGTGTATAATAGGAAGACGAATCCACGAGGATATCCATCCAGGACCTATGATCCAGGACCACAGCCACGACTCAAGATCCAGGGCTCGCGATGCAGGACACAGGACACAGGATCATCCATGACTCCGTATCCCAGCGTATATAGACACCAAAAAGAAAGAAATATGGGGAAGCTGGGTTAATGGGAACATGAGAGTACACAGGTATAGACAGAGAGAAGGAAGAAGTAAGATGTCCCCCGACAAACTAAGCCTATATCAGCAAAACTAGGGGCTGAATCTAATCAGCCCTAACTATAAGCTTTATCAAAAAGGAAGGTCTTAAGCGCATTCTTAAAAACGGATAGGGTGTCTGCCGCCCGAACACAAACTGGAAGCTGATTCCACAAATGTGGAGCTTGATAAGAAAAGGCTCTGGCTCCCATTGTACTTTTAGAGACTCTAGGAACAACCAACAACCCTGCATTCTTGGAACGCAATGCCCTAGTAGGACAGTAGGGTATAATGAGTTCTTTAAGGTAAGATGGCGCCTGCCCATTAAGGGCTTTGTAGGCGAGAAGAAGAATTTTAAATTCTATCCTGTGTTCTATAGAGCCAGTGTAAGGCAGCCAGAACAGGAGTAATGTGGTCCCTTTTCCTAACTCTGGTTAGTACACGAGCTGCAGCATTTTGAATCAGCTGAAGCGCCTTGACTGACTTCTTGGTACACCCTGATAATAAAGAGTTACAATAATCCAGCCTTGAAGTAATAAATGCATGGACTAGTTTCTCTGCATCGTTTTGAGGCAAGATATGCCTGATTTTTGCAATGTTACGTAGATGGAAGTAGGCGGTCCTTGAAATTGATTTTATGTGGGCGTTAAAGGATAAATCCTGATCAAATATAACACCAAGATTCCTTACAGTCTCACTGGAGGCCAAATTAATGCCATCCATAGTTAGTATATCTTTAGATAATTTGTTTCGTAGATTCTTCGGGCCAAGTACAATAACTTCAGTTTTGGTCGTGTATAACATCAAAAAGTTTAAGGTCATCCACGTTTTTAAGTCCTTAAGGCAGTCTTGAATTTTATTTAGATGATTAATTTCATCAGGCTTGATTGATAAATATAGTTGAGTATCATCCGCATAACAATGAAAGTTTACAGAATGATTCCTTATAATATTGCCTAACGGAAGCATATATAATGTGAACAAAATAGGTCCGAGCACTGAGCCCTGTGGCACTCCATGGCTAACTTTGGTTTGCGTGGAAGATTCATCATTGACACGTACAAACTGAGAGCGTTCAGATAGATAGGACCTAAACCAGCCTAAAGCAGTTCCCTGTATGCCAACTAAGTGCTCTAGTCTTTGCAATAAGATATCATGGTCGATAGTATCAAATGCAGCACTGAGATCGAGCAAAACAAGAATAGAGACACGTCCCTTGTCAGAGGCTATTAGAATGTCATTTGTGACTTTAACCAGAGCTGTCTCTGTGCTATGATGTGTTCTAAAGCCAGACTGAAAAGCTTCAAATAAATCATTGTTTTTTAAGTAATCACACAACTGTTTTGCGACCGCTTTCTCAAGAATCTTTGAGAGGAACGGAAGATTAGAAATAGGTCTATAATTGGCTAAAACCTCTGGATCGAGGTTGTGCTTTTTAAGAAGAGGTTTTATCACTGCTACTTTGAATGATTGTGGAACATAGCCTGATAATAAAGACATATTCATAATATTTAATAAAGAAGGGCTAATTAATGGAAAAACTTCCTTCAACAGCTTAGTTGGAATTGGGTCTAACATACACGTTGATGGTTTAGAAGAGAGAATCATTGAATTTAATTGTTCAAGGTTTATGGCTGAAAAGCATTCTAGTTTACTATCTAGTGTAATATTAGAACTTACGTTTCCGGGAGCTGTTGATAACACTATACTGGTCAAAGGCAAGAGGTCATTAATTTTGTTTCTCAGAGTAACAATTTTATCGTTAAAAAAGCACATAAAATCATTACTACTGAGTGCTATGGGAATAGAAGGCTCAATCGAGCTGTGGCTCTCTGTCAGCCTGGCTACAGTGCTGAAAAGAAATCTTGCATTATTCTTATTCTCATCTATTAATGAAGAGTAGTAGGCTGCTCTCGCTTTACGCAGTGCTTTCTTATATTCATTGAGAGTAATATGCCAAATTAAATGAGATTCTTCAAGTTTAGTGGAACGCCATATCCTTTCAAGTTGTCTCGACTTTTGCTTTATTATGCGGGTTTCGGCATTATGCCATGGAGCTAATCTATGTTGTTTTATTTTCTTCTTTTTCAAAGGAGCAACAGAGTCTAATTTTATTCGCAGCGCATCTGTGGCACTATCAACAACATGATCAATTTGGGGTGGTGTACATTTTGTATAAGTTTCCTCCCTTACATGCAGACATGCTATCGAGTTAAGTATTGGTGGAATCTCTTCCTTACATTTAGCTATAGCACTAACAGATAGGTTTCTGCTGCAGGAGCTTTTGACTAATGCTTTGTAGTCTCGTAACAGTACTTCAAAAGTTACTAAGAAATGGTCGGATAAAGCAGGATTATGCGGTTTGACTAATAGTTGCTCAATTTCAATACCATAAGTCAGAACAAGGTCGAGAGTGTGATTATAGCAGTGGGTTGGTTTATTTACACTCTGACAGAAACCAACAGAATCTAATATAGAGTTAAATGCAACAGTAAGGCTATTTTTATCATCGTCAACATGAATATTAAAGTCACCTACGATAATTACTTTATCTGTTTTAAGAACCAAAGTTGATAAAAACTCAGAGGATTCTGATAATAATTCTGAATAAGGACCTGGTGCACGGTACACTGTAACAAATAAGATTGGCTGCAAAGTTTTCCAGGTCGGATGCGTAAGACTAAAAACGAGACTTTCAAAGGAGGTATAATTTAATTTTGGTTTAGTATTGATAAGTAAACTTGAGTCAAAGATTGCTGCAACTCCACCTCCTCGGCCCGTGCCTCGGGCAATATGAGTATTGATATGGCTGGGTGGAGTGGCCTCATTTATGCTGACATATTCTTCATGTCTCAACCAAGTTTCAGTGAGACAGCATATATCAATATTATAATCTGATATTAAATCATTTACCAATATTGCTTTAGATGCTAGAGATCTTATGTTTAAGAGACCACATTTAATCTTCCTGTTTTGTTGCACTGTAGTAGTTGTTACATTTACTTTTATTAGGTTATTATGTATGACACCTCTATTAGGTTTTACCTTAACTTGTCCTTGGGCAGACACACACACCGCTAATATTGGGTATTTTATTGGGTTCGGGATTCCTATGGATGACTGCCTAGGAGAGAGCGCAGAGAAGCGTGTAAGACTGCGACATCTGAATTTACTCTGACACAGAAACATCTATATTGATTCTGAGACTTCTACATCCAACTCACAGATGTAACCTTGCTTTGATAAAATAAATTATTCATATAACCCTTTTAGAAGTTAAGTTATAGTCATTTGTTTTGGGCATAGCATTTTCGAGCCTGAAACCTGAAAAACAGGCTCAGGGCTTAAGAGGTTAATTATGTGCCTTTAACTATTGCCTGCCCAATAATGGTTTCTGGCTAAGTCTAGTACAAAAGAGGATAAGGGCAAAATGGGAACCGTTTTAAACATCGGACCAAATGTGATTTTTTTTTGTTTTACTGAGAATAAAGTCAGAATTCTGAGAAAAAAAAAATCTAATTTCTGATATTAAACTCAGAATTCAGAATTTAAAGAATGCTAGTGACACGGAAGCGGGTAAGGGACACATGTGAATTTTATTTTGGACACGACCAAAACTTTATATTTTTGGGGTTTCTGAGAGTAAGGTCAGAATCCTGAGAAAAAGTATAAATTCAAATGTTAAAATCTGAATTCTGAGAAAAAAGACAGTATTGGAAGACAAACTTAGAATTTTGAGATCTCCCAACAATGGTAATGTTTAGGTGGATTAAGGAACTTCCCCTGGATTCTATTAGGCTCTAACGGTTACAAAGAGGTGTCAATCACCCAAATCGACCAATGGGTTCTATACAGTAGATACGGCAAATGTACCCAGAGGTGTTTTCTTTTTTCTAAACCTCTCTAAAAAGGTCATATCTCACTTGTTTTGCATCAATCGTGATACAGGGTACTTATTATATGTTATAGTTTGGATTCCTAAAGCTTTTTGTCTACTATCCCATCATTCAAGGGTGGTTTTCACTATAAGTAATGGGTTTTTAGACATAAACTATAATTTACCTTTTTTTACCATGTTCAATCTGAAGTTACATTAAAAATAAAAACATCCATATTGACTCTGACACTTCTACAGCCAACTCACAGCTGTATCATTGCTTTTAGAAAAAATATTATTAATGTAACCCTTTTAGAAGGGAAGATATGGCCATTTGTTCTGGGAATGTCATTTTCGAGCCTGAAACCTGAAAAACAGGCTCAGGGCTTAACAGGTTAATATATGAATGATCCATTGCCCCTTCCCCACACACACGGTAGGTCCTGCTCTGAATCTGAATCACACACACACACACACACACACACACACACACACACACACACACACACACACACACACACACACACACACACACACACACACACACACACACACACACACACAACACACACACCACACACACACACACACACACACACACACACACACACACACACACACACACACACACACACACACACACACACACACACACACACACACACACACACACACTTCATTCTTGAAAGCAACCCAGCAACATTTAAAGATGCAGTGCAGACCTATGTAGAACTTCCACAGCTACTGGGAACAAAGGGAGAGAAAGATGTGCCAGTGAAGGTCTGGCTGATGCCACTGAAACTGTTTGAACCTGCAGCTACTGGGGTGAGGACAGATATCAGCATTGAGTTAGTGAGGAAGGCGCAGGAAGCTCTGGAGAAGTTAAGGGAGGCAAAAATGAGATGCAACGATTCTCTGGAAGACAAAGTGGTAGAGAGTTTCCCCGTGCTTCAGGAAGAGTTGAGCACTTTCCTCAAACTGTGTGGTTATTATAAAACCAACATGCAGCAAGCCATGGCAGAGAAACTTCCCTCCATCCGTGAAGGAAAGGAAGATGAGAGCTCACTGGAAAAAGTCTTTGAAGACAGGCACAAGTCACCCTTCAACCATGAAAAACTAAACAAGTGGCTGGATCACAAAGAGAGAGAACTCAACATCATCAAGTCCTTTGTCGACACCATGGAGGGAGTAAAGATCGTCCTGAACCAGAACGAGCTGGACAAAGAGGTCCTTGCTTCAGGTGTAGATGATGTTCTGTGCTTTGTTTTCACCTCCATGCTAAAGGGTGATATCTACCTTGATGAGATGGCTGACTTCTTGAAATCACCCAAGTTAGGAAGTACCCATGAAGAGGAGTGGTACTACTCCGATGAAGTTCTGAAATCAATGAGAGAAAAAGCCACATTTCTCCAGGGTGCTTCCAAAGGGCTGAAGAACAACAGCAAATTCCGTTTCCTTATAACGGCCAAAACCAATCCCAAATACAAAGGAGCAAGCATCTACCACTACAAGAAAGGCCATCTGGTCAATGAAGACTTTCAAAAGCCTTCTTCTGTGGAGACCATCACACACAAGAGAGATCTGATCTGGTCAGGCTTTTTTTGAGTCAAAGATATGAGTTCTCCAGCAGTTTGACCATCAAAGTTACTGATAAGATACATTGTTATGTTTTCTCCATCAGATGCCTGTGATCTCCACCTGGACCCAAACACTGCCCACAACCGTCTCACTCTGTCTGATGGAAACAAAAAGGCAACACATGGAGCATCACAGAATTATCCTCCTCATCCAGAGAGGTTTGGAAACACATGCGCACAGGTGTTGTGCAAAGAGGAGTTATCTGGGTGCCATTACTGGGAGGTCGAGTGGAGCACCAGTGACAGGGAGTCTGTTTATGCTGCTGTTGCATTCAAAGAAAAAGCTTCGTTTTTGTTTTGTTTGATCCAGCATGCTGGTGTTTCAGCAATGAAACCAATCTTAAGGCATTGCATGTCAATGAGCTGGTGTGGGAAGCACCCCTTGGTGACTTCAATAGATTTGGGGTGTATCTGGACTGGCCTGCTGGCACTTTGTCCTTCTACGGAGTCTCCGGCAACACACTGAGTCCCCTGTACACCTTTCACACCACATTCACTGCGCCTCTTCTCCCAGGCCTCTGCGCTGGTTATGATTCCAACTATGCCTACCTGTGTCCAGTTGAATTGTAAATTAACTGGATTCATACAGCGCCTTTCCAGTCTTTACGACCCATCAAAGCGCTTTTACATTGGCAGCCATTCACACACATTCATAGAGGCAGAGGCTGTCACACACGTGCTCATAGCCTAACGTTCACACACATCTACACACAGTCGGCCATTCTTGGTCTGCCTAAAGTTTAAAATGGAAACCTATAACATCCCAATTTAACTTAAACTTGCTTCACAAAATAAAATTGCAATCAAACCCAAAGGGACGCGAATGTTTTATTATTGCTTTCAACAATTTAGCTTGTATGATGAAGCATTCTGGGGAGTGGTCTTCACTGTACTCTGGGTAGAGTTCCCATTCATTAACATTGTGTGCAGTTATTGTCTGGTGTGAAGCGGGTACACCTGTTGAACACCTGAGAGGTCAACATGTCCCAACTCCTCCCACTAAGGCAATGATGAAGAACTCTTAGCTTCTTGGTCGCTCTAACGTTTGAAATGGCAACCTAACATCCCATTCTAACTTTAACGTGCTCCACAGAATCAAACATTCATTCAAACCCAGAGGGACCAGAACAAACGAGGATATCAAAAAGTGATTTATTTATCAGTAAATGTTGATTTCATCATCTTCTCAAACTGTTTAAAGTCGATGCTTTACGAACAGTTGAACAATATTTCTTCATAGGAACTTTCTATCGTAGTAACATATACTCAAGCATTATATATCCGGCAATCGCTCTGTCAAAACTGATGTTGAAATACAATATAAACATAATGGGGAACAATAGTTGCTTATTCTGTTGAATCTATGCTCATTATTTTAGGACTTAAGGTTCTTCAAGAGCCAATTGCTTTGGCTTTTTTTAAAGCAAGTTATATTTAGAGAACACAAGAGGAGTCTTTTCTCTCATGAAACCGGTGTGGGTGGGTTTCTCTGAGGACAAGATTAGACATGCTTTATCAACATTAGAATGATGACATATGAAATCATAGTTTAAGTCAAAGACAAAGAATATCTGTTTTGTTAAATGTATCATTTTGATTATGTTGGGAATATCCTATCGCTTATTTCAGCATTTGTTTATTTCCTTCTTTGTGCAGAACTCACAGCTCATGAAGAAAATAAAATGCAGAACTTGTTTTGTTTGAGAGAATCACTGATAACACCATGTAGTTGGAAATATTGCTGATGGTTATAAAGATGAAGCAACATCAGATTCCTGTAACACTCCAACATCTGGATATGTTCACTCTGTGCTTTAATAAAGAGACCTGACTTTACTCTGAGGGCCAGTTGTTATTTATTGTATTCTGGAAGTGGTGTCTCATCCACTATATTCTGACTAACGGGGTCAAATCCATAGTTTTCTTGTTATTGACTTTATATCAATTGCATTCTGGTGAATTGTATATATAGTTGCAAGAAAAAGTATGTGAACCCTTTGGATTCTCCACACATAGCATTGTGTGTTCCTTCCAAACAACTCAATTTTGGTTTCATCTGTGTTACGGTGTGCAGGAAGCAGGACCCAAATGCAGATTTAAGTGACAAAATAAATCCTTTATTTCAAGGCTACAATATTCAGAGACAGAACAGAACACTCACCGCAGTTTACTCACAACACAAGATGAACCGACACTGAACACAGGAAGAGACAAGACTAAATACAGGAAGGGTTAATCACAATACGAGACACAGCCGGGCAGGGGAGGAGAAACACAAGGGCCACAGGTGAAAACAATCAGACAACTAGACACACCAGGGAAACTAACGACGGGAGGAAAAACACAGGAAGAAGGACCAGACAATATACAAGGATGAAAATACCCATAACCAGACATACAAAACTACAACACAGACAGATCCTAACAGTACCTCCCCCTCAAGGGACGGATCCCAGACGTCCCAAAACAAAACCACCAAAAGTCCAAAACTACAAGCAGGGTGGGCGGAGGGGGTCCGGAGGAGGGACGCACCACCAGGCCACCAGGGCGGGCGGAGGGGGACCGGAGGAGGGACACAAAACCAGGGCCAACAGGGTGGGTGGAGGGGGTCTGGAGGACGGGCTTGGGCTGACAGCCCAGGGGCAAGGCAGAGCTTGAAAAGGGGGTTATGGAGGGGCGAAGGCAGTGGCAGGAAGAGTCAGGGGGCCGGGCCCGAGGGCGAAGACCGCGGCTCTCAGGGGGCCGGGCTCGAGGGCGAAGACCGCGGCTCTCAGGAGGCCGGGCAGAACCTGGTGTCGGCCGGACAGATACCGGCGCTGGTGGGACAGGCCTCGGCAGGATCCCCCACGGAAGAGGACCAGGAGTTGGCAGGACCCCCGCCAGGAAGGCAGTCGGCGGAACCCCCAACGGGACAGGACACAGGGTTGACAGGACCCCCGGCAGAAGGGCAGTCGGCGGGACCCCCAACGGGACAGTACACATGGTTGGCAGGACCCCCGGCAGGAGAGAAGTTCGCGGGACCTCCAACAGGACAGGACACAGGGTCGGCGGGACCCCCAACGGGACAGCACACAGGGCTGGCAGGACCCCCGGCAGGAGAGTAATTCGCGGGACCTCCAACAGGACAGGACACAGGGTTGGCAGGAACCCCGGCAGAAGGGCAGTCGGCGGGACCCCCGACGGGACAGCACACAGGGCTGGCAGGACCCCCGGCAGGAGAGTAGTTCGCGGGACCTCCAACGGGACTGGACATGGAGCCGGAAGGACCCCCAGCGGAACCTCCATCGGCATAGGACATGGGATTGGCAGGACCCCCGGCAGGAGAGTAGACGGCGGGACCCCCAACGGGACAGGACATGGGATTGGCAGGACCCCCGGCAGGAGAGTAGACGGCGGGACCTCCAACGAGACAGACATGGAGTTGGCAGGACCCCCCGCAGAACCTCCAACGGACCAGGACATTGGGTAGGGACTTGAGACGTGACTCAAGTAGGGACTCGAGAGGAGACTCGAGAGGAGACTCGAGAGGGGAACCAAGGGGGAACTCAAGAGGGGAACCAAGGGGGAACTCAAGAGGGGACTCGAGAGGAGACTCGAGAGGAGACTCGAGAGGGGAACTAGAGAGGGGACTCCAGAGGGGACTAGAGGAGAGACTAGAGGAGGGACTAGAGGAGGAACTAGAGGAGGAACTAGAGGAGGAACTAGAGAAGGGAACTCGAGAGGGGACTTGAGAGGGGAACTAGAGAGGGGACTCGAGGAGGGACTAGAGGAGGGAAATCGAGAGGGGACTGGAGAGGGGACTCCAGAGGGGACTAGAGGAGAGACTAGAGGAGGGACTAGAGGAGGGACTAGCGGAGGGACTAGAGAAGGGAATTCGAGAGGGGACTCGAGAGGGGAACTAGAGAGGGGACTCGAGGAGGGACAAAATGAGGGACTAGAGGAGGGACTAAAGGAGGGACTAGAGGAGGGAACTCGAGAGGGGACTCGATAGGGGACTCGAGAGGGGACTGGAGAGGGGACTCCAGAGGGGACTAGAGGAGAGACTAGAGGAGGGACTAGAGGAGGGAAATCGAGAGGGGACTGGAGAGGGGACTCCAGAGGGGACTAGAGGAGAGACTAGAGGAGGGACTAGAGGAGGGACTAGAGGAGGGACTAGCGGAGGGACTAGAGAAGGGAATTCGAGAGGGGACTCGAGAGGGGAACTAGAGAGGGGACTCGAGGAGGGACAAAATGAGGGACTAGAGGAGGGACTAAAGGAGGGACTAGAGGAGGGAACTCGAGAGGGGACTCGATAGGGGACTCGAGAGGGGACTCCAGAGGGGACTCCAGAGGGGACTAGAGGAGAGACTAGAGGAGGGGCTAGAGGAGGGACTCAAGAGGGGACTCGAGGGGGAACTGGAGAGGGGAGTGTGGCGGCTGGGGCCGGGACTGGGGCCGGGACCATGGCTGCTCGGGCCAGAACCGGGGCTGAAACCATGGCTGCTGGGGACTGTACTAGGTCTGGAACCATGGCCGGAAATATGGCTGTATGATCCAGTTCTGAAGCCGGAAACATGGCTGTATGGGCCGGCTCTGGAGCCGGAATTGAAGCCAGAATCATGGCTGTAAGGTCCGGTTCTGAAGCCGGAAACATGGCTGTAAGGTCCGGTTCTGAAGCCGGAAACATGACTGTAAGATCCCGTTCTGAAGCCGGAAACATGGCTGTATGGGCCGGCTCTGGAGCCGGAAACCTGGCTGCTAGGACCGGTACCTGAGTACGAGCTGGCTTCCTGACCTTGCGTGTTTTAGAAGTCTTTTGGAGGCTCCGTGGACCTCCAAACGCCAGGCGGGATCCCAAGAAAGGGTCAGAGAATGGAGACTGGCACTCAGGGCTGCGTGAGAAAACTCTGAGAAACTCAGGCAATGAGCCTCTCAACCATGGCATGTTGTCCACCTCCATTTGTGCCTTTTTGAGGACAGCCTCTTTGTCCCTTTTAGCCAAGGTTCTACTCCATACAGCATAATGACACTGAAGAGTGTACTCTAGGGATAACAAGTCCAAATCAAAAATCAAATCAAAATCAAAAATCCGCTGGGTCCATGGTTGGTCGGTTCGTAATGTTACAGTGTGCAGGAAGCAGGACCCAAATGCAGATTTAAGTGACAAAATAATTCCTTTATTTCAAGGCTACAATATTCAGAGACAGAACAGAACACTCACCGCAGTTTACTGACAACACAAGACGAACTGACACTGAACACAGGAAGAGACAAGACTAAATACAGGAAGGGGTAATCACAAGACGAGACACAGCCGGGCAGGGGAGGAGAAACACAAGGGCCACAGGTGAAAACAATCAGACAACTAGACACACCAGGGAAACTAACGACGGGAGGAAAAACACAGGAAGAAGGACCAGACAATATACAAGGATGAAAATACCCATAACCAGACATACAAAACTACAACACAGACAGATCCTAACAATCTGTCCACAGAATATAATAATAATAATAAATTATATTTATATAGCGCCTTTCAAGGGACCCAAGGTCGCTGTACATGGTGGACAAACAAAACAAACAGACAATCAACGGACAAACCAAAGAAATAAATAAAGGAAGCCAGGGGACCAGAAAAGGGCTAGGGCCCGAAGGCCAGGGTGAACAGGTGTGTTTTTAGTGATGATTTGAAGATGTCCAGGGAGGCAGCATTACGGATCTCGGCAGGAAGTGCATTCCAGAGGGTGGGGGCCGCAACACTGAATGCCCTGTCACCAACAGTTCGGAGGCGAGAGCGGGGGATGGAGAGCAGGCCCGTGTCTGAGGACCGCAGACTCCGAGAAGGGGTGTAGGGATGGAGGAGGTCCGATAAGTACTGGGGAGCGAGGGTATGGAGGGACTTGTACGTGAGGATGAGTGTTTTGTATTGAATCCGGGACCAGCCAATGTAGGTGGATGAGGGTGGGGGTGATATGGTGCCATGGCTTGGTGTGGGTGAGAAGCCTGGCGGCAGAGTTCTGGACATATTGGAGCCTATCCAGGGTTTTGCTGGGAACCCCGGACAGGACTCCATTGCAATAGTCCAGACGGGATGTAATGAAGGCGTGTACCAGGGTTTCTGCCACAGAGTCAGAGAGAGAAGGCCGGATTCTGGCAATGTTTTTTAGGTGGTAGAAGGCGGATTTGGTGACAGCTTTGACATGCGCCTGGAAAGAGAGGGTGGTGTCCAGGATGACTCCCAGGTTGCGGACTTCAGTGGACGGGGAGATAGAGCAGCCGTCAATGGAGAGAAGCAGGTCTCCAACCTTCTGGAGCTGCATCTTGGGAGCCAGATATGTTGCCAGTAGTGCTGTGGAACATCCAGGTGCTCTTTTGCAAACTTCAAACGTGCAGCAATGTTTTTTCTGGACAGCAGTGGCTTCCTCCGTGGTGTCCTCCCATGAACTCCATTCTTGTTCAGTGTTTTACGTATCATAGATTCGTCAACAGAGATGTTAGCATGTGCCAGAGATTTCTTTAAGTCTCTAGCTGACACTCTAGGATTCTTCTTCACCTCATTGAGCATTCTGCGCTGTGCTCTTGCAGTCATCTTTACAGGACGGCCACTCCTAGGGAGAGTAGCAACAGTGCTGACCTTTCTCCATGTATAGACAACTTGTCTTACAGTGGACTGATGAACATCAAGGCTTTTAGAGATACTTTTGTAACCCTTTCCAGCTTTATGCAAGTCAACAATTCTTAATGGTAGGTCAGTGTACATCTGGACCGGGTGACGACATTACCTATTGACGCAGCAACCACTGTAAGTTATATTCTTGTTTAATTAGACTTCTCTGTTTCATTTATTCTACTCTGTATAATTGTTCTGTAGTTATTGTAGCTAAAACGGCTAAATCGCTTTTGAGAGATTTTAAATCTCAGATCTGCTCAGGCGAAACCTGCTTCACAGGTCTCAGCACTCAAGCCTGCATTACAATACAGGCAGGGCCAGTCTATTGTCGCCCATCAGCTGTAGATAGTTAACTAATTAGAGGGGC
This sequence comes from Gymnodraco acuticeps, assembly GCF_902827175.1. Lineage (NCBI taxonomy): Eukaryota > Metazoa > Chordata > Actinopteri > Perciformes > Bathydraconidae > Gymnodraco > Gymnodraco acuticeps. The sequence goes on along the minus strand of NW_022990189.1, from coordinate 147,084 downwards.
GTGGCCCTACAGCTGTGAGAACGGAGCAATCAGGCGTCCATTTAGGTAGCTATTTCCAGGAGCGTCAGCTTAAGCGTCAGACAGCCGAAGACTGACAAAGACATTGGAGTCCTGCGGGAGTAAGACTGACAAAGACATTGGAGTCCTGCGGGAGTAAGACTGACAAAGACATTGGAGTCCTGCGGGAGTCACGAGGGAGGCAAAGAGGAGGCAAATCCTACTCTGATTGAGCTGGTGTCTTATTTCTCTTTTCTTTAGTTTTCTAGCCCCTCATGCTATAATCATGTGTATTTTCTCCATTCCTGTTCATGTGTCTTCTCGCAATTATCATTGGCCCCGTGTATCTCCTAATCGATATAACCGGCCTGCTCTCGTCTATCCCACATGCTCCACTGAGATCCAACATCTAGTTTCAGGTGGCCTGTGGAACTGCCAGTCAGCTGTTCCTAAGGCTGACTTCATCTCTGGCTACGCCTCCCTGCAGTCTCTGGATTTCCTTGCTCTCACTGAGACCTGGATTACTCCATCCAACACATCCACCCCAGCAGCTCTCTCCACTGCATATTCCTTCTCCCATACACCCAGACCAACTGGCAGAGGAGGTGGCACTGGTCTCCTGCTCTCTCCCAAATGGAGCTTTTCCCTCTTCAAGCTACCTAACTTCACTCCTTCCACCTTTGAATTCCATGCCGTCACAGTAACCCATCCTATACAGTTAACCATTGTTGTTCTCTACCGTCCACCAGGTGCCTTGGGGGACTTCTTGGAGGAATTAGATCATCTCCTCTCACACATCCCTGAAACTGGCCCTCCCGCTGTACTTCTCGGAGACTTCAACCTCCAGACAGGGAAGATAGACAAACTAACATCTCTGTTAACCACCTTTGCTTTCTCACTGTCTCCGTCCTGTTAGAGATGTGGAGGACAAACTGGGCCGCTTTTCAAATCTCCGCGCGTCCCTATCCAGCTGGTTATAATACAGGAAGGAATCCATATCTACAAAGTAACCGTTAACAATAATCTACTTTAATGGCAATATGACAATGCAATACAATCATTACAATACAACATGATATATTACAGTTATATTGTAATGCTTAAAGAGTAATGCCGGCTTACTCCTGCACTGGTTCGCATACTGCAGAGATACTTTCACCCGGGGCAGCATGTGAAGAAGAGGCAGAAAGCCAGGGATCAACCGGAGATATGGCGGAGTAAGAAGGAGGGCTTAAGGGTTAGGTCAGCTGGTCATCTTTTCCGGTCATCTCATTGGGCGACGCAACGCTGGCCAGCAGGGAACCAAACAGGCTCACTTCACAACCAAAAGGTCTCAAGGACCTGCATACCTACACCTCCCCCACAGAGCAATAAAACCCTGTTTACTCCAAACAGCCCCAACTCCAGCTCACAGTTTTACACAACTTATTCCCATTTTAAGCTCATCCATAGTTTGCTAATATGAATACATACAAATATTACCCCACAATTCCCCCTTTGTATCTCCTTCTCCAGAGATAAACTCAGACAAGGCATTTTGAAAGATACCCACTGTCATTCTTTTCTACTGTGTCCGTCCCCCAAACATTGTATACATCCATCCGAAGCTGGTATTTAGAGTACTTGAAACCTTCATGGAGACAGAACACCACTTTCCGTGGCAGTGAAGGAACCATGAGGGAGTAGCTGAGTGCTAGAATCATCAGCCCCCCCCCCCTCGGAGGAATAGCCCACAAGGACAGCTAATAGGGAGGGGGAGATGCGGCTTTCCCTTCACGGGCGGAACCGATCAGAGAGAAGTAGACTCCTCTGCTGCCTCGACAAGTCCCCTGTGCCGTCCTGGCTTGCCGTGTCTTTGTCCCCCCGATCCGCTGACAGCAGCTTCTGGGCTGCCTGCTAGAGAGATGTCTTCCTCCTCCTCGTCCTCCGGCCCGCTGATGGCGGCTTCCGGGTCGATGCTGTAGAGATGTCTTCCCGATCCTCCTTCTCCAGTCCGCTGCTTCTGAGTAGTCCACGTCTGCCAGGCCCACGTCCGTCCTGATGTCGTCCCCTGGTCCTAGCAGGTGGTTTCCCCGCCGCACACTGGCTCCCGTGGTACGAGCTGTCCCCCTTTTCTCCCAGGCAGACGGCATAAGAGGTCCGCTGGGTCACTCGGTCGGGGTCGGAGAGCTTGGAGTTGAGCCACTTTGTCCTGATGACTTTCAGCCAGACGAACTCTGCTGTGTCGGCCTCGTGCTTCTCGGGTCCCCCTTTTGGCGCCAGTAACCTGTGTGGAGAAATCTGATACAACTCCCTCAAGCCTACGCTCAGCTGTTTTGACCCACTTGGAGCCTGTTGGTGGGGTGTCTTGAAACAACAGCCGTCTGTGAACCGGTTTTCTAAATTAATTGTAGACCTCCTATCTGCCAGTACAGCTTCAGAATCTTAGTACTTGGATTGTGCCAACTAAATAAGAACCTCAACATCTTTAGGTAAACTAAATAACATATTTCAATAGCTCTGAATTTCTGACAAGCATCCGTGTTTATTTTTAAATGAAATCCTATTTAAAATCTAAATATAATATGAACTGCTAATGTTTCTGGTAAAGAAACACACTAATGTTATGGATTCAAAAACAACCAAAATCACGATGCTAACAAAGTGAATGATTTCCTGGTGATACTGCTTCTACCTGTCAGTGCTTAGATATTATCACGCTGAAAAAATGAATACAGAATTCCAACAAACTGTCATCAAATGTCTTTCTATTATAAATTTAGATGAAATGTATATCCCCATAATGACCTAAACAATAAAGTCTATGGCTTTTACTTCTTTACCAGGCTAGTTACATGATGTTGTCTAAATTAAATTCTATCTCAATACACTACTATGTTTTAGCTTTAACTGTAATATGTTCTTTCTACATTTCAAACCTCAGTTGCTCTAATGTCTGTTAAAATATTACAAAATTGTTTCATTATCACAGGTCAACTTCTTCGGTTTCACAGTAGCCCCTTGGCCACTACTTCTTTGTTACCTGTTATAATTCAAATCAATATTTAGAAACATCTCAACATTCATCAAACAGTATCTTATCCCCAGATATGGAGCAGGTTAATTACATTCAATGCTCAGTTTGAACATCTGGGTTGGGGCGGAAGGTTTCTGTCAATCCTTAAAAGAAAAATTTAAATTGTGAATTTTACAGCCATGTTAACCTTTATACATTATACTCACTCCCCCCTTTTACACATGAAATCATGTGTAACAAAACCCTGTAATGGGAGGGGAACAAAAACTGTCAGGTAATTGGTTAGGGACATAACGAACATTATTTTAAATTTGACATCATTATCATTATTTCCACAGTGAACACTTCAGTGAAAAGAAGTGTTCCTCTCCGTCCTTCAGGCCTAAAAGAAACAGAATCTTCAGATTTTAGTTTTACATTTGCAAACCGCCAACTCATGTGAGAGGAAAATATCACATGTGCGGTTTCCCCTTTTTGTGGAATTTTTAGGAAACCTCTCGTTTCCCTTGGAGCTCCAAAATAATATGTTAGTCCAAAAACATGCTTGGTTGGTTATTGTTTTAGAATCATGCAGTTACACTGATCACATGCCGGCATACATTCACTCACACTGTCTGGTTGTCATGTCAAGTTTGGTTAGGTTCACCCCAGAGTCAGTCATCCACAGTGCCTTGTCAAGTTACACTGTCGGTCAGGGTCAAAGGTCAGTTGGTCTCCGTCTTTTTTGGCCATGTGTCGTGCTCTGCAGAGACTTTGACATTTCAGCATAGGCCAGTATCCTTTGTCTACAAAAATATGTCACGATTTCAACTATGATTTTCAAGATGATTCTCACTTGTCATTGGGACTTCCGCCTCCCACTTTTCCTGAAACTTGGTACAAAACTCACTTCCTTCGAGTACTACTACTACTGCAATCCATTTACACCTAATTAGTATTAAAATGTCTAATGATCTATTTCAGAAACTTGTCTACAATAACTATTATCTTGAGTCAAAACATTACTAGGATCTGTGTCGCTCCGCATTTCATAGCTCATTATAATTCTGGTCTACTTAAAAAACAATGATAAACTCTTTAGCAGTGTGTGGAACCTTGGGTGTCCGAACATGTAACAATTACTCCCTCCTTTTTTTTTTTTTTTAACAGTGCATTACAGCAATTAAGGCATTTTCATTTTTTCCCTCCCAAAAGAACCCTTACTCACTTTCCCTTAACCCCGCCCCATCCCAACCACCCCTCTCCCGGAGCACTGAGGCAACAGTACATCAATACAATACAAAATGATAGATACAATAATATACATATACATACATACATACATACTAACACATATCCAGGGTTGTCACATGGGCTGCCTATGTGGTGGACAGGGGAGTAATCATATCAGAATTATAGACGGATAAATAAAGGGAGAATCCCTACAGCGACACCATATCAGGGGGAAGACGGTCTACATAGCTGATCAGTGGCCTCCAATGAGCGTAAAACTTATCTGAGGAACCCCGGAGAGTAAACTTAATTTTTTCCAACTTTAGAAGAGACATAGTATCACTCAGCCACATTTGAAAAGAGGGAGGTAAAGGAGATTTCCACAAAAGAAGGATTTTCCTACGAGCAATCAAGGAGGTAAAGGCGATGACATTGGTTTGAGTGTTTGTAATGTTGATTCCATCTGGGGGCCTACCGAAAATAGCTACATGAGGGGATGGAGAGATTTTTAGACCTCCAATGTCAGAAATACATTCGAAGAAAGATTGCCAGAAGCTAGATAATTTAGGGCACGACCAGAACATGTGAGTCAGGTCGCAGGGGGCCTGGGAGCATCTATCACACCGGTCATCCAATCTATCTGGATAAATCCTGGAGAGCTTAGCCTTGCTATAATGTAGTCTATGGAGAACTTTAAACTGTATTAGGCTGAGTCTAGCGCAACTGGAGGATGAGTTAACGGCTCTCAGGGCCTTCTTCCAAAAGTCATCAGAGAAGGTGAACTGTAGTTCCTTTTCCAAATTAGTTCTAATCTTGTTAATGGCAGATTCATCAACCGGAGAAAAAAGATCATAAAAGTAAGAGACATGGCGCCTAGACAAAGTTCTTGCTCTAAGTACAAGATCCACTCCACTGGGAGGCAGGGATTGAGGGAATTGTGGAGAGTGGGTCTTAGCAAAATCCCTTAGTTGAAAGTATCTAAAGAAATCAGATCCTCTTAGATTAAAGGCAACCCGTAGTTGGTCAAAACTGGCAAACAGGCTATCAATGTATAGCTCCCCTATGCAGCGGAGGCCTTCCCTCTCCAAGTGAGAAAATCGGGGGTCAATTGTGGCTGGTAAAAATAGATGGTTGTTACAGACAGGAGTTGCTTGAGGAAGAGTAAGCCAACCAAAGTGACGTCTAACTTGTGCCCAGATCTTTAAAGTGCCAATTACAACGGGGTTAGATGTGAATTGTGAGGGGGAAAGGGGCAGAGTGCTACACGCGAGGGCTTGAAGTGACGTGGATCGACATGAGTTGGCCTCCACAAGACACCAGTCACTCTGGGGTGAAGTGAACCAGAGCATGATCTTGTGTGTGTTTGTGGCCCAGTAGTAACCCATAAGGTTAGGTAAACCAAGCCCACCCAGGAACCTGTCCCTCTGCAGTAATGGTCTACTAGCTCTTGCATGTTTACCAGCCCAAATAAATGAGGAAATAATATTATCAATAGCAGTGAAAAAAGATTTAGGCAAACAAATAGGTAGGCATTGGAACATGTATAGATATCTGGGCAGTACATTCATTTGTATTGTCTGAACTCTTCCTGCTAAAGAGAGTGCCAGATGGCCCCACCTCTGCAGGTCAGATTTGACTGTTGCCGTCAGGACAGTAAGATTTTGTTCCCGTAGCGCACTAAAAGACTGCGTGATTGCAATGCCCAGATATTTAAACCCTGAGTTGGATATTCTAAAAGGCAACGACAACGGAGGTAATTCTGTAGCCAATTGGTTGATAGGGAAACATTCACTCTTTTGGATGTTTAATTTGTATCCTGAAAATGAACCAAAAGTGGTCAAAAGTGAGAGAATGTGTGGAGTACTAGCTATAGGATCGCGCACATACAGAAGGAGGTCGTCAGCATATAACGAGACCCTGTGTTCGATATCCCCTCTCTGAATCCCCTTAATTCCTCTCTCTGCTTTTAGAGCAATCGACAATGGCTCGATAGCAATTGCAAATAGTAGTGGGGAGAGCGGACACCCCTGACGCGTCCCGCGAAAAAGAGGAAAGAATTTGGAGCGCTGGGTGTTCGTACATACAGAGGAGTGAGGAGAAGAGTACAGAAGTCTAACCCAGGAGACGAGGTCTGGACCAAAGCCCAGCTGTTGAAGGACAGAAAACAGATAGGCCCACTCAACCCTGTCGAAGGCCTTCTCAGCATCAAGAGATATGACAACCTCCGGTTCAGCAGGAGAAGGCGGGCTGTGGATGACGCTGAGAAGTCTTCGGACATTTGTGAAGGAGTGCCTCCCCCCTATGAATCCTGTCTGATCTTCCGAAATGATGGAGGGTATAATAGATTCCAACCGGCGAGCAAAAATCTTCGCAAGTATTTTCACATCTACAGACAGGAGCGAGATTGGGCGATATGATGCACAGCTCAACGGGTCCTTACCCTTCTTAAAGATCAGAGAGATAGAGGCTTGCATAAGGGTAGGCGGCAGTGAGCCTTGGACGTACGACGAATTAAACATATCTAATAATAATGGGGAAAGTTGATTTGAGAATTTTTTGTAGAATTTTACCGGGTATCCGTCAGGTCCCGGTGATTTGCCACTATTCATGGACTGTATTGCCTCTTTAATCTCAGCAAGCTGCAGGTTGGCATCTAGTGTCTGTTGGTCGTTAGTCGAAATCTTGGGCATATCCAATTTATCCAAAAATGTATGTAGCAGATCTTCGTTATCAGGGGATTCAGACATGTAGAGACAAGAGTAGTAGGTTTTAAAGATGTTATTAATCTCTCCCGGGTCAGAAGTGAGAGAGCCCAACCCGTCCCGAATCTGGGTGATTTGGTTCGAGGCCACCCTAGCCTTTAGTTGGTGGGCCAGGAGATGGCCAGCTTTATCGCCATGTTCATATATAGACCCTCGTGAGTGTAGAACGAGTCGTTCAGCCTCTCTTGTTAGGAGAAGGTCAAGTTCTGTTTGGAGCCCCATCCGTTCTTTAGATAGATCAGGTGATTGAGTGGAAAATAGTTGGTTGTCTAGATCAGTGTTTCTCAAACTTTTTCATACCAAGGACCACTTAACCAATAAAAAAACACTCGCGGACCACCTAACTCCACAAATATCCCAAAACACATCATTTTTCTAGAACAGATTATAAATCGCCTGAAAATTGTACAAACAAGTGGCAACATGTGTGACGAAGGTGTTGCCCTGGGCTTTATCATGCAATAGAAAGTGAAACTTAAGCTCGTTCCATTGCGGAGATATTCCCGCGAGAGTGCGGAAAACTTAAATGTATTTATTTATTTCAAATGTGAAATGTTACCAATATACTCACGGACCACTAGGGGGCGCTCACGGACCACCAGTGGTCCGCGGACCACACTTTGAGAAGCACTGGTCTAGATTAATGATAGATTCTTCTAGTTCTCTTTGGCGTGCTCTACGAAGTTTATTAACATGAGACGTATGCGAGATGATCTTACCCCTAAGAAAAGCTTTAAGGGTTTCCAGAGTAGGGACGCAGAGGTCTCTTCATTTTGGTTGGTCTCACAGAAGAATGCAATTGATTGCGAAATACACTCACAAAAGGCTGCATCAGAAAGTAAAAGAGGGTCAAGACGCCAGAATCTAAATTCCTTAGGCTTATGATCAAAGTGAAGGTCCAGGATCACAGTTGAATGATCTGATACAGTTATCGGTGAGTATTGAACGGAGACAATCGACAAAATAAATGTTTTATCAACAATAAAATAATCTATGCGAGAGTATGAACGATGTGCATGGGAAAAGAAAGAGTATTGCCTAGCCGAGGGGTGTAAAAATCTCCACGGGTCGACGTAGCCATAGTGGTCCATAAAAGCAGAGAGAGTCTGTGCCGTTTTAGAGGGCGCCACAGTTCTGGAACTAGATCTGTCTAGTGTTGGGTCTATAACACAATTCATATCTCCTCCCAGTATCAATAGATGGGAATTCAAATTGGGGATGGTGGAGAATAGCGATTTCACAAAATTATGATCATCCCAATTGGGAGCATACACAGAAACTAAGATGACCGGCTTCTGATAGAGAGTACCAGAAATGATGACATAACGTCCATTTGGATCTAAAATTGTATTAGTAGGGGTGAAATTTACTTTTTTCCGAATTAAAATGGCTGTGCCCCTTGTCTTTAGGTTAAATTGTGAATGAAACATTTGTCCAATCCACGGCCTATTCAGCTTTCGCTGATCAGATTTACAGAGATGTGTCTCTTGTATAAACATTATATCCGCCTTCAGGTTTTTAAGATGTGTCATAATCTTTGTGCGTTTCACCGAAGCATTCAACCCACCAGTGTTCAAAGAGAGTATCCTGACCGCCTGTCCACCACCAGTCCCTGTACCAGTTATATTAGCCATGACACTGCATACAGCATCGAAGGTGTAAGATCAGCCTTAGAACATCCACAACTAAAAATGGAGAGAACAGTGTACATAAAGATGACAAAACAGAATGTAAATGAAACAGCTGCCTCAAACAAATGGAAACCTGTAGCCCCATCAAGATAAATGCCCCACCCTCTCCCTCCCATCCTCTACTCCTTCCCACCTCCTCCCATGCCCTAGACCCCCTCCCTCCCCACCCCTGAGCTCCATCTGTCAATGAAATTGGCAATAACTTCCCTACCTGAATCATCTCTCCTTCTTCAAGGTGTCTCAGTACCCACATCATGCAGATACAACCTCCTTAGTAAGTGTAACAATTGTGAACAGCAAATGTTAACAAGAACATTGCAAAAGTGCAAGAACATCCCGGGTATAGTGTAAATACAAAAATGAAAACAATTAAATTAAATTAAAATAGATGTAAACATGTCACATCGTCTGCTGACTTGGCCGAGCAACGTTAGTTATAAAATAAATTACGTCCCAACAGAACGACGGCTGTAAAGTGCCCAGAAACAATTGTGAACAGCATGAGTTAACAAGGACATTCGAAAAAGTGCAAAAAACACCCCGGGTATATAGTGTAAATATACAAATGTAATCATACAAAAAATAAATGTAGACAACATGTCGCATTGTGCGCTGTCATGGCTAGGTAACGTTAGATTATACAATCAATTGTGTCCCAACATAACGGTTGTAACGTACCCAGTCCACCATCAATGCAGCGCCAGCGCGGTTTAGCCTAGCCTAGCTTAGCTCAGCCACCACTAGCCTAGCACAACATCAGTGGTTAGTTAGCCGGCTCGCGTTCATAGCCAGCTGCAAAGGCTACAGCCTCCAGGGGCGAGGGGAACCTTTTCTTAGCCCCACTTCCAAGTGTGATCTGCAGGCGAGCAGGGAACAGAAGAGCCGGTCTGAGGCCTAGGTTGTACAGCTTTGACATGATGTCTCGGTATTTCGCCCGCTGTTCGAGAACCTCCTGTGTGAAGTCCTCGTAGATCGGGACTGGTGTCCCACGGTAGCGGAGATCCCCTCGTCTCTTGCGGGCCTCCCGGACAATCAGGTCCTTTACTTGGTAGCGATGCAGCCGCAATATCACAGGTCGCGGTCTCGTCCCTGGCTGCGGCCTAGCAGCCGGCGCTCTGTGTGCACGGTCCAGCTCGGGAGGGGATTGGAGAGTTTCATTGCCTAGCAGCTCCACCAAAAATTCAGAAAAGAAGGTTGTAGGCCGGGGTCCCTCAATAGACTCAGGAAGTCCAATGATTCTAATGTTATTTCTGCGGCTCCGACCTTCCAGATCTGCGGTCTTCGCAGCTAGCTTAGCATTGCTATCTGCTAATACCGCACACTTCTCCTCGAGTATACGGAGTCGCTGATCTTGCAGATTGGCATTGGTCTCAAGAGAGTCTATTTGTTCCCCATGTTCTGCTACTGTGGTCTGCGTTTGGTTCAGCTTCGCCTCCAGTTAGGGCTGGGCGATTTGGCCTAAAAATAAAACCTCGATTTTTCTAACTAATGGACGATTTTCGATTTAAACCTCGATTTTTTTCTGAAATGATATGGATCCTCCTGGATGTGGTGAGTTAAGTATGGCGAGTAAAAAGAAGAACAAAACAGATGGTTGGAGTAAAGATGCGAGGACTTGACATTTTATTTTGGGATCATCCACATTTCCAACAAAGGTTCACGGATGAAAAAAATGCCAATACTGAATCTGATGTTAGAAATGTTGACTGCATCTGGTTTCATTTCAATTTCAACATTTCTATTATTTCCAAATGCACCTGCATGGAAAGAAAACCTATTAAATATCACTGTCCAGAATAATTTGGGTTGCATATTTAGTTATGTGAGAAAAATATACATTATACACTTTTGTCAATCATTTCAACAAATCATATCTCAAAGAAAATTAAAAGAAAGTATAAAGCCTCATATATCTTTGAAAATGTAAAACTGTTTTATGAAATATGTTTTTGTTATGTTCCAATACAAAATATAAAGGCTATAGGTCATCAGTTAAACATTTTTAAAAATAAAATATATATTGTTATATGTTTTTAATATAATAGTGAAATAGAAAAACATGTCCAAAATAAATCAGGTTACAGGATGTTGATTTCAGGAAAGGTAATATTGGGGTTTGTTATAGCTTGCAGGAAGTTAACCATTAGAATAATTGCAATGCATGAATTCCAGGTTAGTCTTGCTGTTGGCATCAAACAAAAAAATCACTTCAGACTGGTTTCATCATTTAAAAATATCATCATGTTGAATGATACAAATACAACAAATAATGATAATAAAAAAATACCCTCAAACAAAATAACATCCCTTTAACTTTCTAGGAAGTTTTCTACAGGTTTTTTCGCGAGGAAGACAAGCCTGTCTACTGCCTCTGGCTTGAGGCATGCTCTTTGGCATGTTACAATATTACCCCCCGTACTGAAAACCCTCTCCGAAGGGGCACTTGTGGCAGGAATGGAGAGATATTTCTTGGCCAGATAACTCAGTCTTGGGAAGTTAGCTTCATGTAGCTTCCACCACTGCATGTCTCTGTCGCAGGTGCTGGAATAAGTTGGTTGTGTTCCCATGTTTTGCAGCGATCGTCTTTCTACAGACCTTACACAGAACAGTTGTTTGTTCTATGTCTGACTGCTTGTACCCGAACCACTTCCATACAACTGAACTTACTGAAGTGGTACCTTTTTTAGGAATGAGTTCTTCTTCATCTGTGTTCGTGGACATTTTTATGCTACGTCTGTCGTAGTGATGTGTCGGTCGCGAACTATTTAAGTGAACGACGGGAGCCGGCTCTCGCCCGCGAACGAGCCGTTTTTTTTTGCGGAGGGATCGGCATGAAGGCACATTATGCAATGTGCAATGTGCACATTATCCCGCTTATTACATGGCCAAATTCTCAGCAAAGTAACGACATGACTCCCAATATTAATTGAAATGCTTTTATGGATTTAGAAAATGATTTTATTGATTTAAAAAATAGTTTTGTATTGATTTAAATTGACATGCATCCGCTAAGAAAAATAGTGCGTTGTTACTGTTTGAACTAACGTAGCAACGGCAGGAACTGCTTTGATAGTGTTTTTGAGGAGCTTTTTGATTACAGATCCAAAAAAAAATCGCGGTTTTTCGGTTTAGCCATTTCACAAACCGTAGGAAAGTAAAAATGCGATTAATCGTGAAAACCGAAAAAATCGCCCAGCCCTACCTCCAGTACCGCAAAGGCAGCTTTGAAATCAGCTGAAATGCTAGTTCTGTGCTCTTCAAGCAGGCTAATTATGCTAGCCATGTCCGCGCCAGCAACTTCACTTGCACTTGAGACAGCAGTTTCGGTCTTTTTTGCCTGTTTCGTCTCCGTTTTCAACGCAGGTTTCGGCATCACATCGGCTTGTTCTGATTTATAGTCCAAATTATGTTCACACAATACGGGTTTAACTCAACTTCGGTGGTTTTAAATTAAATGTAGAAAGTAAAATCGTGGGAGAACGAGACAACGCAGCCCTCACATGTTCGTCCAACCGCTCCCTCCTTTATCAAGGATTTAAAAGCGAAGTCGTTTTATATTTCTATCTTAAAGCCCTCCTATGGTAATAACTATGCCACAATGGTGAAATCAACACTCTAGATTGGAATTTTATATGTGGCTTGGCACCAGCTATTAATACAAATAAAGATTTGTCCTATAGAGTGGTTCCTAAAACTATCCTTTTAATGGTGATCAATATTGTAACCAATGAGATCGCTACTTTATTCATACGTGAATAAAAATCTCTTAAAGAATGATTTGTTAACATGATGAAAATATTGCTACTTTAATATTTTCCTCTTTACTGCTATTTTTAATTTACCAATTGATTAATACATTTTTCTGTCTTTACGTATTTATGAAGTTAATTCAAGTTATTTAAATGTGCGTTTTGTGAATAAGTGTGTTTATGTGTAAACTCACTCATTCCCGTTCTCCTTTTCTCCTCCCCTGGTTTTCTCAAGCCGTGACCCCGGCCTCCTCACTTCCAATCGACCATGCTAACTCCTCTGATTCTGTCTTCTCTTCAGTCCATCAGCTGTTGAAACCATCCGCTGTAACTTTTTTTGCAGCCATTGGCCCAGTTACATCCGCAGCCCCATCATGCCACTGTTGTTGCACACCTCCTTTACAGTATCTCTGCTGTTTTTATGGAGGGCGGATTCTGCTCTCATGTCTATTGTGCCAAATCTCGCGGCGCAGTTTGGAACTTCATGTCCTGTTTGAGGGACCGATGAGAGTTTGCCTCTTTGTCAGCATGCTGGTTTGGTTCTGGATGCCTCAGGTCGTTGTTGGTTCAGCTCTGGTTCTCTGTCTGTACGATGGAGAAGGAGGAGTCTCCTGTTGGGTTAGGTCTTCATCTGCTTGGAGGGTCGGGATCATAGCCTTTCTAACTCAGGGGGAGTCCAGGTCTCGGTACACATTACCTATAAGAAGTCTAGCCCACTGATGTTAAATAAATCCAACCCTTTCCACTCTGTCTCTTTCTAATCATACTATCTGTCTTAGTTGTTAAATGCCATGTAAACAACATAATTAATGTCTACTTATGATATTACAAAAACTCACTCCAAAAATGGTTTCATCCATTGTTACATATTTACCCAACACAACTCCGAAATACTTACATGTTTCCAGCATCACATATTCCACACACTATGAAAGAACATCTCCATATCTTCTCTCATTTTAAATCCCACTGTTACTTCGAACAATAGTAAACCTGCAGAGCACACCAATCGGATCACAGTAATGAAATTTGAATCAAGTGTAGGCCTATGTCTTTTTTCTGAACATTTATTTATATTGTCTAAATTCCTTGTCTATGATGTGCAAACAGTTCGAGTGTAAAATGTGTTTTGCACAATGTATTTACACTCTACAGATTCTTGAATTTACTCATCTCCTGGTGCTGTCGTTGTCGTTGTTTCTATTAACGTGCTTCCCGTCTTCAATACCGGCCAGCAATGTAATGATGAAACTCTAAGCTCGAAAAATGTCAAGGGTGTGATACCCCCTTTCAGCCACTAGATGGCAGCAGCAGAAGTTTCAAGGGTGTGATACCCCCTTTCAGCCACTAGATGGCAGCAGCAGAAGTTTCAAGGGTGTGATACCCCCTTTCAGCCACTAGATGGCAGCAGCAGAAGTTTCAAGGGTGTGATACCCCCTTTCAGCCACTAGATGGCAGCAGCAGAAGTTTACAGACAAAGGGAAACGCTCTCCCTCGATTTAACATATAACAGAGCTCTGGCTTTTAGCTTTCAGCAATGGTCTGTTATTTAACCCCAGTTTTAAACGGCGACCCGATCTTAAATATCGTGTTTCCAGGTTTTTGTCGTGCAGGAATCAAACCTCGCAACCCACAAAACTGCACCGTCTCCACGCCACTCAGGAATAAACTACCTGCAAATCAGCGTCAAACTGCTCTATTTTACGTCACGCAGGACTTTCGTCTACCTGTCGATCAACGTTTACGTTTTGTATATAACTTTCCTAACATAGTCTAGACGTCGGGTCACCATTTGTTAGAGATGTGGAGGGCAAACTGGGCCGCTTTTCAAATCTCCGCGCGTCCCTATCCAGCTGGTTATAATACAGGAAGGAATCCATATCTACAAAGTAACCGTTAACAATAATCTACTTTAATGGCAATATGACAATGCAATACAATCATTACAATACAACATGATATATTACAGTTATATTGTAATGCTTAAAGAGTAATGCCGGCTTACTCCTGCACTGGTTCGCATACTGCAGAGATACTTTCACCCGGGGCAGCATGTGAAGAAGAGGCAGAAAGCCAGGGATCAACCGGAGATATGGCGGAGTAAGAAGGAGGGGTTAAGGGTTAGGTCAGCTGGTCATCTTTTCCGGTCATCTCATTGGGCGACGCAACGCTGGCCAGCAGGAAACCAAACAGGCTCACTTCACAACCAAAAGGTCTCAAGGACCTGCATACCTACACCTCCCCCACAGAGCAATACAACCCTGTTTACTCCAAACAGCCCCAACTCCAGCTCACAGTTTTACACAACTTATTCCCATTTTAAGCTCATCCATAGTTTGCTAATATGAATACATACACATATTACCCCACAGTCCCCACCGACTCATAAAGCTGGCAATGTCCTTGATCTCATATTCTCAAGGAACTGCGCTACTTCTAACCTCTCTGTAAACCCGCTCCACACATCCGATCACTTCTTCATTTCATTCTCTCTACCCCTTTCCAAACATAACAAACTAATCTCTTCTCATCCTGCACTTGTCCGCCGTAACCTTCGCTCCCTCTCCCCCTCTACCTTTGCCTCGTCGGTGCTCTCAGCCCTCCCTTCCTCTGACTCGTTCCAACTCCTGCCTTCAAACTCTGCTGCAGAAACTCTCCTCTCTACTCTCTCATCCACTCTGGACTCTCTCTGTCCTCTCACATCTCGGCAGGCTCGTCAGTCCCCTCCTGCTCCCTGGCTAAATGATGCACTGCGTGCTAATAGAACCGTCCTTAGGGCAGCAGAGCGGAAACGGTGGAAATCCAAACACCGTGACGACCTCCTAACCTATCAGGCTCTCCTCTCCTCTTTCTCTGCTTCGATCTCTCAGGCAAAAAGCACTTTCTTTCAAGATAAGATCCAATCTTCCTATTCCAATCCTAAAAAACTATTTTCCATCTTCTCCACCCTCTTGGACCCCCCCCAAAGCCCCTTCCCCCTCCTCACTTCTGTCAAGCGACTTTGTTACCCACTTTGAAAAAAAGGTTGATGATATTCGCTCTTCTTTTTCTGACTCACCTTTACTCACCGCTGGGTCACCAGACCCTCCTTCCACCAACACACTGACCTCCTTTTCCCCTCTCTCTCCAAGTGAGGTTCTTACCCTCATTACCTCTGCCTGCCCTACCACTTGTCCTCTGGACCCTATCCCTTCAAACCTCCTTCAGACTATCGCTCCTGATATTCTACCATTTCTCACCCATTTCATCAACACTTCTCTAACTTCTGGTCACTTTCCAAACAGTCTCAAGGAGGCAAGAGTAAACCCTCTCCTAAAGAAACCTACTCTCAACCCGTCTGATGTTATAAACTACAGGCCTGTCTCTCTCCTCCGTTCCTGTCTAAATCACTTGAACGCGCTGTCTTTAAACAACTCTCCTGTTATCTCCATCAGAACAACCTTCTGGATCCGCACCAGTCTGGTTTCAAGGCAGGTCACTCCACAGAAACTGCTCTCATTGCTGTCACGGAGGAACTGCACACTGCCAAAACTGCATCCCTCTCCTCTGTCATCATCCTGTTGGACCTGTCTGCTGCATTCGACACGGTGAATCATCAGATCCTCCTTCGCACTCTCCAAAAACATGGAGTTTCAGGCTCTGCTCTTTCCCTCCTCACCTCATACCTCAAAGACCGTACCTACAGGGTGACTTGGAGAGGGTCTGAGTCCGACCCTTGTCAATTAACTACAGGGGTCCCTCAGGGCTCTGTTCTTGGTCCCCTCCTCTTCTCCCTGTACACAAACTCGCTCGGATCAGTCATTAGCCCGCATGGTTTTTCTTACCACTGCTACGCTGACGACACCCAATTAATTCTGTCCTTTCCCCGCTCAGAGACCCAGGTCGTTGCACGCATCTCTGCTTGTCTAGCTGACATCTCTCAGTGGATGTCTGCTCATCACCTCAAGCTCAACCTTGACAAGACTGAGCTGCTCTTCCTTCCGGGAAAAGATTGTCCCACTCTTGACCTAACAATCAACATCGGCACCTCAGTTGTTTCCCCGACTCAGACTGCAAGGAATCTGGGTGTGACCCTAGATAACAACCTGTCCTTCACTGCAAACATCGCTGCTACAACCCGCTGCTGCAGATACACGCTTTATAACATCAGGAGGATACGTCCCCAGCTGACCCAGAAAGCGACGCAGGTTCTAGTCCAGGCTCTCGTCATCTCACGCCTAGACTACTGCAACTCCTTCCTGGCTGGTCTACCTGCATGTGCCA
This sequence comes from Gymnodraco acuticeps, assembly GCF_902827175.1. Lineage (NCBI taxonomy): Eukaryota > Metazoa > Chordata > Actinopteri > Perciformes > Bathydraconidae > Gymnodraco > Gymnodraco acuticeps. The sequence goes on along the minus strand of NW_022990189.1, from coordinate 130,394 downwards.
TCCGACCTCTGCAGCTCATCCAGAATGCAGCGGCTCGTCTGGTCTTCAACCTTCCTAAATGTTCCCACACCACTCCGCTCCTCCTCTCCCTTCACTGGCTTCCGGTAACTGCTAGAATCCACTTCAAGACACTGGTACTTGCGTACCATGCTGCGAATGGATCTGGCCCTTCGTACATCCAGGACATGGTTAAACCGTACACCCCAGCGCGTGCACTACGCTCTGCATCAGCCAAACGACTCGCTGCGCCCCTAGCTGCGAAGGGGACCCAAGTTCCCATCAGCAAAAACACGTGGGTTTGCTATCCTGGCTCCAAGATGGTGGAATGAGCTCCCCATTGACATCAGGACAGCAGATAGCTTGCACATCTTCCGGCGCAGACTGAAAACTCATCTCTTTCGACTCCACTTCGGGCGATAGAACTATTAACAAAGCACTTATATACTAATAAAGGACTGGCTTATCTAAAGTCAGTTGAGTAGCACTTGAAATGTTTGGCTCTATGAAACCTGATGTACTTATATGATTCTGTTTTCTTCAAGGTTGTGTCTTCCTGGTCGAATGTACTTATTGTAAGTCGCTTTGGATAAAAGCGTCAGCTAAATGCAATGTAATGTAATGTCTTCTGAGAGCTCTTTTGTGCGAGGCATGGTTCACATCTGGCAATGCTTCTTAAGAATAGCAAATTCAAAAGTGGTGTGTATTTTTTATAAGGCACGGCAGCTTTAACAGACACCTCCAATCTCGTCTCATTGATTGGACTCCAGGTTGACTCCTGACTCCAATTAGCTCTTGAAGAAGTCTTTAGCTTAGGGGTTCACATACTTGTTCCACCCTGCACTGTGAATGTTTACATGGTGTGTTCAATAAAAACATGAAAACATATAATTGTGTGTGTGGTATTAGTTTAAGCATACTGTGTTCGTCTATTGTTGTGACTTAGATGAAGATCAGAACACATTTTATGACCAACTTATGCAGAAATCCAGGTCATTCCAAAGGGTTCACTTTTTCTTGCAACTGTATTCATTGTAATCTGGTGAATGGTGGCTTTCTTATTGTGTTCTGAGCATTACTGGTTAAACTGGTGAACGTTACCTAAAGCATTGCATCTTGGTCGAGATGACCAGAATCATTTTCAGCTTTACTTTCAAACTGTTTATGTTAGAATAATATTCAAAAGACTCGTTGTAACCCTGACCCTAGTTGGTCAAACATATGGTCCACAACAAGGCGGCCATCTTGAATTTGGTCAGATGTTCTACTTGGTGCTTTGTGCTGATGATCCATTACAGAGCACTTTACATTTCCTGTAATGTTTTTTCTGAACAGCAGTGGCTTCCTCCGTGGTGTCCTCCCATGAACTCCATTCTTGTTCAGTGTTTTACGTATCGTAGATTCGTCAACAGAGATGTTAGCATGTGCCAGAGATTTCTTTAAGTCTCTAGCTGACACTCTAGGATTCTTCTTCACCTCATTGAGCATCCTGCGCTGTGCTCTTGCAGTCATCTTTACAGGACGGCCACTCCTAGGGAGAGTAGCAACAGTGCTGACCTTTCTCTATGTATAGACCATGTGTCTTACCGTGGACTGATGAACATCAAGGCTTTTAGAGATACTTTTGTAACCCTTTCCAGCTTTATGCAAGTCAACAATTCTTAATGGTAGGTCTTCTGAGAGCTCTTTTGTGCGAGGCATGGTTCACATCTGGCAATGCTTCTTAAGAATAGCACATTCAAAAGTGGTGTGTATTTTTTATAGGGCACGGCAGCCTTAACCAACACCTCCAATCTCGTCTCATTGGTTGGACTCCAGGTTGACTCCTGACTCCAATTAGCTCTTGAAGAAGTCTTTAGCTTAGGGGTTCACATACTTGTTCCACCCTGCACTGTGAATGTTTACATGGTGTGTTCAATAAAAACATGAAAACATATCATTGTTTGTGTGGTATTAGTTTAAGCATAATGTGTTTGTCTATTGTTGTGACTTAGATGAAGATCAGAACACATTTTATGACCAACTTATGCAGAAATCCAGGTCATTCCAAATGGTTCACTTTTTCTTGCAACTGTATTCATTGTAATCTGGTGAATGGTGGCTTACTTATTGTGATCTGAGCATTACTGGTTAAACTGGTGAAAGTTACCTAAAGCATTGCATCTTGGTCGAGATGACCTGAATCATTCTCAGCTTTACTTTCAAACTGTTTATGTTAGAATAATATTCAAAAGACTCGTTGTAACCCTGACCCTAGTTGGTCAAACATATGGTCCACAACAAGACGGCCATCTTGAATTTGGTCAGATGTTCTACTTGGTGCTTTGTGCTGATGATCCATTACAGAGCGCTTTACATTTCCACATGATATGCTCCAGGTTCTTCTGGTAATAACTGATCTTGAAGATGATTTAAAGGTCTCAGAAATGTATTGATTAGACATCATTCAAATGAAGCGGGCGATGCCATGTTAAGTATCAGCAATTCCTCTCTAACAGGAAGTGACATCATACGATCATGTGGAGGAGCTCTAGCATAAAGTGCATTACCTTTGGGGCGGTGAATGAGCGACATTCTGAAATATAATTGTCACATAATGAGGTCAGAGTAATCAAGGAAGTACAACTCGGAAACCTACTTTCCATATTTGACATCGATACAGATCAAATGTTGAGCAGCTTGTTTCCCGACGTCGTGACGTTAAAAACAGAGATCCTTTTCCAGCAACTCGTGCACGTGTGATGTTGTGCACGTTGCTGTTTCCCCAATACATAGCACAAGCTGTGTTGACCTGATCCTGGCCTGTTGTCACTGTTCTAACTAGTCATATGTTAAGAAAGTGTTTTATATTATGTTGTAGTTTTAATTATGTTGTTTTGTGAAATCTAAATTAATATTAAACTCCCAAGGTTTTTGGAATACAACACTTTCCCCATAAATACACAAGTTGCTAAGAGGACTTTTTGGACTATAATGTTATTCTTGAAACCTTTTATCCACTAATCTACGCATGTGACAGTGTTGGTACGTTCTGGGTATTTCATAATACACTTATTTCCTTATCAATGAGACCCCCCCCCCCCCCCCCCCCTCCTGTATTGCTTATCTAGACGCACCAGGCTTCTGAGGAAAAGGGTGGCACCTTTACTCCTTAATCTCCGCAGCAGAAGGGAGCGGCTTCAGAGCGATAACTGCTGCTGCTTCTCAACCTGGGATTTAGTTTGCTCTAGTTTTTGTAAATATCTTTTTTTAATATCCCCAGTTTCTTTCCACCAAAGCAAGTGATGCTTAGCATGCACATTGGGTTTGGATTCACACAGTAGTGATACATACAGCAGTATTCATGTTCTCATAAGGGTTTCAGAGGAGCCTTTGAGTATGAACTTAATTGTCTCTAACCCTAAGAAGCACATGACATGTTTGACCCGCTGAGAAAAGGATGGAGGGGTTTGTTGCTTGTGTAAAATAAGCTCTATGTTCCACTTTCAGTTGTATCAGGCTATGTTCAGCAGAATAATCACATGTTTAAGTATCGAAACAAGTGATTCTTAGGCAGGCTGTGCAGTTCAGATAATTGAGAGAAAGACCCAAATGTGTCCTCTATGTGAAGATTAAAAATTGATGAAATCCTTTATCAAACCAAACAGTCGAAGCTTGTTCTGTACCGGGTGGGGTGAACATGGGATTTGACTTAATGAACAAGTGCCTTGTGGTCCAAAGGGCCTCCTGACCTCAGCCCATAGTCTCGTTGAATGACTTACTATTACACCTGAGTCCAAATGATGATTGAGGAGGGGTAAGTCTGCACGAACCACTGAGCCCAGGTGGTGCTGATATAAAGAACACTCATTTCACCCACTCTGCCTTTTCTCACATTGGTTTGTTTCAAACCAGTGCACCAACTTTTGAATGCTGCATGGCTAATCGTAGAAAAGGTCCTTCATATTCATCGTAATGTCATTTAGTCCGTACTTTGCTTTCTGATGCGGTAACATACTTATTGTATTCTGGTTAATATGATCATTCATTGGATAATATCTGTGATTGCTCTATGAAACGCTTTGCACAGGTTCACTGACGCGTAACATGAAGATAACGTGTTGTGCTGTTTTGGATTCACAGCTCTTTGCTGTCAACATTTAGTGAGTTGCTAAATCGAGCATTAGCATGGAAGAACTTAAAATGTTGAGATCTGGGCTTCCACCCTAATTATTGACCCAATGAAAGTACAAGCTTATCAAACCTGTGTTAAAGTTAATTAACACGTCTGACTCTGCTGCGCTTCCTGTCAGCAGTTACTCATAACTTTGGAAGGACTTCTGTACCACGTTAACTAATGTTACTGATGTTCTTATTCTTTACTAGGATCCCCATTAGCACTAGCATGAGCATTAGCTATTCTTCCTGGGGTCCTCACACACACAAAACATACAACATACAATGTTAGGCTTCCTCTTTGCCTTATACCCACAACTATTTGACTGGCCTCTGGCTGATCACCCATAGAGCAGAATAAAACAATTAATGCATTTTGATATTAGCTTTTTGATAAAAATGTAAAACCGGATGAAAAATGTAATTCCTTATAGCCGCCATACTTTGTGTAGAATTTCTTAGTCCTTTGTTGGAAAATGAGTACTAAAACTTTACATTTTAATTTGTAATCTAATGGGCCGTTTCTAGCTTTTTGGGGGCCCTATGCAAGATGCTGTTTGGGGGCCCTAGGGTGCGTCTCACTTCGGTTATTTTTCATTTCCTCGCTCCTCGGGCTCGGTATCACCGAAAGCTGATTTTTCTGCGCCATCTTGAGTACCGTCCCAGTGGCCTTATTTTTGCCGGAGGATCGAGGAGTGATAACGGAGGAACGATAATCGAGGAACTACCAGACCATCCTCCGGTGAAATCCTCAGATACTCGCTCCGCCCCCTTACTGTGTATCGCTCACTGATTGGACGATGCAGCGCATGCACTGATCTGGCTGCTGTCAGACGATCAGCTGTGCGGCGTCATCACAAACGGATGTCGATTCACGTGACGCTCCGGAGGAAACAACGTCCCATTAATCTTAAAACTAATTTCCCTGCTTCTCGAGGTTTCCTTGTGTCTCTCCATGCTTCCCTGGTGGGAGGGACTAAACGATAGACTGTATATAAAAATGGACGTAGGGTTCGTGACGTCACCCATAGGATTCTTCAGAGTTGCCGAGAAGCCCTTAGTAGGCGGAGTCGGCCACTAACGGCTCGACTGTGACATCAGAGTTCAACTCCCGCCTGCTCCAAATAAGGGCAAAGAGGCGGAGCCGAGGCGGGACCTGCTGCCACCGAGCTGGAAGTTCCAGAGCTAGCTGAAGCTACCAAGCTAAGCTAACATGCTCCCCATCTGCACACTGCCGGACAGTAAGTCCTACTGTAAGCGGACATGAAACTATTCAGCAAAACTATAAATAATAATCTAAGTTATTGAGTTTTTAGCATAATACTTCAGAATCTTAAAATCCCTTAACGTTTGTATGCAATTGTGCTAAATTCAACACTGGAATCAAGCAAATATTAATATGTTTGCATGACATTAGTTATATTTTGATATCACTTAACTATATGTTTAATACATTTAAGTCAAGCTAAGGTACATGTGATGGTAGCTAGTTAGTGCTCTTACCTGTGAGGCCTCCTCCAAACAGCATAATAACCAGACTGTATCATTAAAACTAAGTACCAGTTCTAGATCCTTGACTTTAGACAAACAATTCAAAAGACAACATTTATTTAAAGACCAATCTTTATTTGAATGTGTCTCTTAACCTGAGATATTAGTTATACAGTAATAGTATTGACAATCTAAAAAAACTGAGCAACTCAACAATCAACTTTATGTTTCTTATTGTCTAAAGCATTTATTATTTTCATTTTCCCAATCTCATATTCAGTGTGGACGGATTGAGACAGCGTGGTGTCCAGAGAGATATAGTTGTTTATAGTTGACTAATACAAGCAATATATGTAAATTACTTTAATATCAATAATAACAAGGAAAACATTACCTCTGCTCTCAAGCAGTGAAATAGTAGAACTTTTACATAAACATATATAGAGAACGCACACTCAATTCCCTTAGCATGTGCAATGCACACTAATTTTTACCCTGCAGCATTCCAGAGATCTGAGCTGTCTCCAAATAAGGACATCCCCTTGGCTCACATCTTACTCCAAATACAAAGGTTTCACCTCTCATATTTCCAGCTTCTTGTTACACAGACTGCCATTATTGATACAAAGTAATTAAACACACACATATATTAGACATGTATCGTTCCAGATAATTCACATGCTGTGTTTAAATAAGAATGTCTCCTTCTCCCACATCTCTAGTGAGCCTTACAGGAAATGAATCATTAACTAACAAGACTTTAACTGCATTATATCTGAGGAAGATATCTCTTGGAGTTCCCCTGTTAATTGCAAAGACCATTGATGATTAACAAATAAACTCATGGGCCTCTCCTGATATCCAGACTTTCTGAAAAATACTTTACTTCAATCCAGGGGTAGAAACATGTTTTTTTCTGCTGTAAAGTTGGGCATTTTAACATGGGGGTTTATGGAAATGGCTCCTTTCTGCAGTCAGTCCCTATCGGCCAATATATGAACTGCAGTGTGTGGCACTTCCGTATTGGCGTCCCGGCTCTTCTCCAGAGTTTGCCGATTGGACTAAACGCAGGGAAACAACGCAAGTGAGGGACGCAAGGAATCCATTTAACTGAAGTGAGATGCACCCCTTGTCTTTACAGTTTTTTAACTACAATGGGGGAATTCCGAAGCCTGTACGATGATCTGTGGAGATGCATCAATCTGTTACACTTTAAGAGGAAAACAGGCTAATTTCACAAAAACCAAGCAATTGAAACTTACAACAAATTATATTAAAAAGGTAAACAATAAGGCTCCTCTACGTCAATAAATGCAAGAGATGCAGCATTTTCTCAACAATGTGACAGCCCAACAATGATTTGGACTTTATTGATCCCCACACACACAAGCCACAGCTTTGCTATCATTGCAGTTTAGTTGTGTTTATATCCTACATTTGATTTGTAAGCGTATAATGCTTCACCAAACACAGGAGGGGGCTTGGCTCTCTACAAATAAAGACGGCTCACTTGAATTCTCCCCAAATATATTGAGGCTGAACCTGAACTTTCAGCTTGGGGGCCCCCTAGTGGCTGCAGGGGCCCTATGCATCTGCATAGTCCACCTATAGGAAGAAACGGCCCTGCACAGAATGTCCTAACTAACCATACATGCATTTCCACAAGAGGAAACATATTTCTTTTTATTAGGGTCTGAGACCTAGGTCGGCGAAGACCCTATTGAAATTGGTCGCCCAGCGACCGATAAACCTGCGAAACACACCCAAAACAGGGAAAACGACCGGCAAAAGCAAAGGTTCGGAAATCATGACGGCTGATAGGCCGCCCACGTGACTGCAACTCGCATAATTGATATCGTTACGATCAACTTAGTCGCTCACAACGCGAGCGATAACAATGCAAAACCCACAAAAAACAGGGAAAACGAGGGGCAAAAGCCCATTAAAAGTGGCCTAAATCATGCAGTAGGTAGCCCATGCGACAACAGTGTACAGTGTACTACAGCTTAGCCCACCTCAATGTTAAGTTGCACATTATTGGGATTGGACCGATTATTTGAACACTTTGCCCTTTTGAGCCCTGCAACATATGTGAAAACTCACCAAATTGTGCATGCGCGTCAGAAGTGGTGAAAATTGCGATGTGTAATTGGTTCCGGAACTTTGCGTAAAAAATTGCGTAGGCCACGCCCACTCCGCCCCCTTTAACTTTCACGTAAACGAACGAAACTTGCTACGCATATCTAGGGTGCGGAGACTAACCAAAAAGCCTCTTGGAGGGGTATAAAATACAACACATCCTCACTCCCAGGTCGGCCTATGTTGACGTTATGTCAAGTCCCCTGTCGGCTTTTTCCAACGCAAGGGGGGGGGCCTTAGCGTCCATTTTCAACGCAAGGGGGGGGCCCTTAGCGTCCATTTTCAGCTTTCCGGGATGTCCATATGCTTCTATGGACGCTCATGGAAGCACGGCGTTCGTTTGTGTCGACTGCCCTTAAAGGCAATGTGAGCGTCCATTCTCATTGGATAACGGAGAATTGTACACCCGGAAGTAAGTATTCCTCTTACTGTGGATTGATTTTACAGTGATATCTGCACTACTCATCGACTAAAAAACACCAGATTATCCTTGTTAATTACACAACATTGATTGGTTTAAATTGTGTGCAATGCTTTTGTATTTTTCCCCTTCGATTCGGAGAAACAAATGTTTTTTCTGAGTAAAGGATGGCAGAAGACACTACACTACCCAGAATCCCCAGCTATCGTTTGGACTACACCATGTGCTCTGTTTGACAAACCCCGTGATAGTCCTCAAGCTCTGTGATTGGAGAGTGTGCTCCGAGGGTTACGCCGAGCCTCGAACAGCACTTGAAATGGGATGGAACCATGCACGGCAGACTGTCCAAAACTGGATTTGAACGGGTCCACCGCGTCCCCTCCCCCACCCCGTCCCCAGAACTACAAATGCTGGCTATTCTGTTTCGCAACATGTTCTGTATCTATGGCACGTCTCTACTGGGAGTTGTAGTTTTAAAAGACGTTTTCGTATTTCCCATAATAAGAAGTTGCCAGTATTGAACTGTGTACATCCCTGGAGGTTTAGGGGATAGGAAACACTCACATTTAAAACATATAATTAATAAATGGGTGAAAATTGCTTGTGCCCATAATGGGCAGCATTAATATATATATACACACATGCCAGCTAAGGTCAGAAGAGCTTTATTTAACAGCTGGTCTTATGTTTGTGACCCCTGTTGTTAATTGATAACATTACATTACATTACATTACATTAATTGATAAGCCTGAAACATGCACTTGTTAAGGTTCAGCGGCACATTTTGCAAATATGGCAGTATAGCCATCGATCAGCTTAAGATAAGATATACTTTATTGATCTCAAGTTGGAACATTTGCATTACATCAGCATGTGTAACAGTTAAATATGCAGTGGTGTTTATTTGTAAATCATTTAGTATAATCACACAAATTCTGTGTTTTATATTCAACAATTCTGTGTTCTTTATTTATTGATTGTTCAATACCTGACAAGGTCGGAGATGAAATATCTACATACATCTTATAAGAGTATAATACATTATGTATAATATCAGTTAAAATAAGTGCTTCAACATAGTTAACATTGCTGGAGGTACGCACAAATATTGATAGATGTCTTGTAATGCACTATTGAGGAACCTGCGACCCAAGTTTTGTCATTCAATGCAGAACTACACCATAGTTGTGTAGGCCTATATGATATGTCAATAAACCTTAGAAAATCTTGAAATCTTGAAAGGGATGTGCAAAATAGTCATTATATACAGTCTTTAATTAACTATTAGTAGAGAATAACGAGTAATGAATATACTATATAGGGATCCTATTAATATCTAATAATAAAAATAATGAAATTCAATAACATGCTTTAACCACTAGGTGTCCCTTTATATCAGCTGTGCACCTTTATGGTGTAAATACAGCCTATCTACCAATTGGATCAAATATAAAAGTCAGCCGAATTAGTGTTGATACTGCAAGGAGACGTATTGTGTGAAAAGAAATGTAAGATGTTGTTTAATGGCTGATATATTTATGATCCACGTCACGTTTTCAGTTCCTCATGTTTGTCTAGAAGTCTTCTCATCAGGGCTCTATAAATACAGAACTACGGCAGATATGTAATATTTAATGCAGCCGAACCGTGTATTACAATGCCGGTATGTGATGACTTTCAAAGAGAAAAGCAAGCACACTCGGAATAAAGTATTATTGTATTTTTTTTTAAATGTTTTCGGTCTGTTTCCGTTATTTGTTCATGACGATGTGCTGTGAGATGTGAGACTGAAATTGCACAGGGGAAAATAACGTAGGCTATCTTTAGATGCGGATTTTGTTAAACTAATATGTTTTCGCTGTGGACCAACACTATACATTGACGGGGAAGGGGGTAGCAATAAAGATAACACCATTAAACAGTTACACAACATAACAGAAATAATATCGATAGCAGCGTCCCTAGCAACCACCTTGGTAACAATGAAAACGTTATGGACGCAATTTCCTGAAGTAATCTTCGTAATAACTAGCAAACTAAAGATCATGGACATCCACTGCACACATAATCTGAAATAACAACTCATATTTCTCGCATCAAATGACATCAAAACGCATTTTAATGGCCAAACTAACTTTAAAATAGGCATTTTCCATCGAGAATAAAACGAAGTTCGGCCATGTTTTCTTTTTCTGCAGGGAGAAATTTGAAGATCACGTGACGTCAAACAGAGCACATGGTGTAGTCCAAACGATAGCTGGGGATTCTGGGTAGTGTAGTGTCTTCTGCCATCCTTTACTCCGAAAACATATTTGTTTCTCCGAATCGAAGGGGAAAAATACAAAAGCATTGCACACAATTTAAACCAATCAATGTTGTGTAATTAACAAGGATAATCTGGTGTTTTTTAGTCGATGAGTAGTGCAGATATCACTGTAAAATCAATCGACAGTAAGGGGAATACTTACTTCCGGGTGTACAATTCTCCGTTATCCAATGGGAATGGACGCTCACATTGCCTTTAAGGGCAGCCGACACAAACGAATGCCGTGCTTCCATGAGCGTCCATAGAACCATATGGACATCCCGGAAAGCTGAAAATGGACGCTAAGGGCCCCCACCTTGCGTTGAAAATGGACGCTAAGGCCCCCCCCTTGCGTTGGAAAAAGCCGACAGGGGACTTGACATAACGTCAACATAGGCCGACCTGGGAGTGAGGATGTGTTGATAAAATAACGTACAGGAAGTCAGCCATTTTGAATTTGGTGTTTTTCGTCCTCCGTACGAATTTTGTATCGCGTTCGGGACTTTATCCGAACGACTCGAAATTCGTCGGGTATTATCTCGAGACATGGGCGGCAAATTGTTATCACGCAGTTTTTTTTTTTCCGTACGGCATAGCCGTGATTTTGCGCCAAAGTTCGCGTTCGCTCGATGCTAGGCGATCCCTCGCCATGGAACACGATGATATCATAACTCAAACTGACATACTCAGAACGCCACCAACCTTCACATGATGGTTAACACTGCGGCCCTGAACAGCTCTAGGTCAAATCTGATGTTACTTAATTTGCCGTTACCATGGCAACGGATCCTTCGCCATAAAACACGGTGTCGCTGTAACTCCAATTGACACGGTCCCATCGTCCCCCAATCTTCACTTTTATATCACCGGTCCATGCCTCAACAGCTCTACGTGAAATCTGAAATCTCACCATTTGTCGTTTCCATGGCAACGCTTCCTTCGCCAAAAAATACGATGTTGTTGTAATTCAATGGAAAATCGTCCAAACAGCACCAGACTTCAGACTATCATTAATGGTCGGGCCCTCCACAGCTCTACGCCAATCATGGGATGTCATCATATGCCGTTGCCATGGCGACAGATCTCTCGCCATGAAACAGGGTGTTGTCATAATTCAATGGAAAATCGTCCAAACGCCACCAGACTTCAGACTATCATTAATGGTCCGGCCCTCAACAGCTCTACGTCAATTATGGGGTGTCATCATATGCCGTTGCCATGGCGACAGATCCCTCGCCATGAAACATGGTGTTGTTGTAATTCAATGGAAAATCGTCCAAACGGCGCCAGACTTCATATGATGGCTAAAGGTCCGGCCCTCAACAGCTCTACGCCAATTGTAGGATGTCACCATATGCCGTTTCCATGGCAACGCATGCCTCGCCATAAAACACAATGTTGTCTTAAGTCAATGGAAAATGGTCCAAACTGCACCAGACTTCAGATGACAGTTAATGGTCCGGCCCTCAACACCTCAATATGACAATAGTGAGTTTTCCTCAAAAGCTGTTGCCATGGCAACGCTTCCCTTGCCGTTAAGCACGATATTGATATAACTCCTGTGTAAATGGTAAAAAAGTGTTCAAATTTCACATATGTCCTCGAGACATATATGTGTAAGTTTTGAAATTTCGTCAAATGTCGTTGCTATGGTAACAAAATGGTCGCCGTGAAACACGATGTTCTCATAACTCCAGTTAACAGGCTCCAAACGGCACAAAACTTCACAGGTTTGATAATGATGCAGACCTCAACACATCTAAGCATATTATGGGGTGTCATCAAATGCCGTTGCCATGGCGACAGATCACCCGCCATCAAACACAATGTTTGTGTTACTGCTGTAACTCAAAGACATTGTCCGATCGGCCTGAAACTTCCCACGTTTGCCAACGGCCGAGTCCTCGAGACACCTAGACACACACGTTGACGTGCGGACAACAGCCTGTGGACGCTGCTTGCAGCTTTAATTTTTATTATTATCATAATAATGATACATTTAATAAATAGAGAACATTTTTATACAAATGGTGACACATTTTAAAAAAAAAAGCTCTTATTGGTACCAGTTACAGAAAACAACGTTGTGTCTTTAAAAGAGTACAGACTGAAGAACATCAAATGTGCGTTTCACATTATTTCTCATAAGGTTTATAGCCTGACTCCGGCCTGTTACAGGGAAAGGCTGTGTGAGGTCAGTAGGCGTGTCGTGGTGGAGCTCGGGGAGGAGAGTATCTGAAAGTGACTGATAAGTCACCTCACAACACCATATTTTATCAGACGTGAAGCATCTGCTGGAAGTCAGAAGACCCTCACACAACTCTGCTGATCTACACAACTTCACCAGGTGAGGACTAACAGACGAACATAGATTTATAATAAAAACTTTACTTTTCTGTCTAAAACTACAGCTGCTGGATTAGTGTCTGCAGGGAAATACTACATTAGTTGACAGTCAGATTCCAAGTGTTATTAACTCTCAAGTATGACAAGCCATTTGAGTATTTATTCCATATCCTTGATATCAGACGGCAGCTGCCTACACTAGTTGGCTCTTTGATTTCACTTGTTAGATATATGGTCAAACTAATTTGTCACTCTGCTTTATTATTATAAAACATTACACTAGTCGCTCTTTTTCAGCAACTAGTGGCCCTTTTGTCCGACTAGTTACCAAATAAGCCTTACTAGTGACGCCAGGAGCAGCACTAGCACCAAAGTCCCAACTTGTAAGCTTTTTGATGAACTAGTGACCCTCTGACCGTACTAGTGACGCTAAAAGTCTTACAAGTTAACTAATGCGTTGCAAAAGCTCTGAAATGTTAACTAGTTACAAAAAAGAAGCAGAATTAGTTAACTAGTGGGCGTGGCATACATTTTTCTGTACTAGTTAACTAGTAGCACCCAGAATCACTCACTAGTATTTTTGTAATTATGATCATATGACTTCCTGTCTGCAGTCCTAAGGCAACTTTCTCATTTTAACAAAGTCTTCAATGTTCTGACCTAATTTGAGATACAGTCTGATAGCAGAGTAAGCATAACTGTCTCTGATGTTTCGTTATTCCTCCGCTTAATATGATCATAATTACAAAAATACTTTTGTTTTATACTTTTGTAAATATAGTCATATGACTGTATTTTAAAACACAGTGTATTTAACACTAGAACCGCCAACGGGTCAATTTTACCCGCAGCTGTTTTTTGATTTTATGTAACTTTTTTTCAATAACATATTAAAGTCTCCCAGTCCGTGACTATTCTTGAAAGTGTGTTATGTAGCACCCTCTGTTGTTAACAATTGTCAATATGAAGTCAGATTGAAAAAATCGCCAAAAAAAATGCCATTTATACCTATATCCGCCAGCGGGTAATATTTACCTCATAGAAAATGCAGCGTAAACATGACGTGTTGCTATAGCAACGCCTTTTGTCTACTGCGGTTCCTTATAAATAGAGAGATAGATTGAGAGAGAGAGAGATAGATAGATAGATAGATAGATATATTGATAGATGGATAGAGAGAGAGAGAGATATACAGATAGATAGTTATAGATAATGTAACATCTTGGAGAATACAAGATTTTGGATGACTGAGCTCACGTTGAGGACGTAATGCATGTGTGCAGGTTACGTGCCAGTTGAATGAAGATGGATACTCGCAATGAGAGAAGTAGTCCGCGTCGTCTATTTATGTAGTCAATTATATGTCCATAGAACAGAACATTACAGATAGATCGATAGATAGTTATAGATAGATAGAGAGAGAGAGATTTGTACCTAAACAAAACACAAGTCTAACACCAAGCGTTTAAATCAGCACTCTTAGCGATATTTTATACTTCATGCTATCTGCACAATCTATATCATATGAAAAGCTGAGAGTCCACAGATTCTATTGGTATAAGTTTCATTCCTGTGCGAAAAAAACTCACTGTTCTGTATGATAAATAAAAGAACATTGTAGCCTACCTTGAAAATCAATAGCGGGTACATTTTACCCGTTGGCGGTTTTAGGTTTACAGCGACCTCTGGTGGTTCTAGTGTTAAGCTCTTAAAGAAAACTATTTGGGCTGGGTGGCGCTCCAGCTTAGGGCCAATAGGAGAGCTCGATGCATTATTTCCCTCCTCCTCATTAGCATTATGTGCAACTAGTGTGACTAGTGCGCATTTGGGATCCACTAGTGCTACTATTGAACATTTTAAGCCTCACTAGTTCACTAGTTGAATTTAAATGTATCTCACTATTTAACTAGTAAAGGGCAAAGGGTTCACTAGTTAACGTGAAGACATTTTGAGCCCCACTAGTTAACTAGTAAGGTAAAAAGAGGCGTCAACTGGTTAATTAGTGAACCTTTTGCCTTTACTAGTTAACTAGTGAGTGATTCTGGATGCTACTAGTTAACTAGTACAGACAAATGTATGCCACTAGTTAACAAGTTCTCCTTCTTTTTTGTAACTAGTTAACATGTCAGAGCTTTTGCAGCACATTAGTTAACTTGTAAGACTTTTAGTGTCACTACTACGGTCAGCGGTAGAGATTAAACCAAACCAGCCAAACTCTTTTGAGAGCCAGGGAATGAGCAGCCATGCTCCTTTATTGACCACAGTCCACTGACATTCAAACTGAGTGAAACTATAAAAAAAAGAAGTTACAAGGCACTTAATGACATGCAAGTGTAACATACACAGATTAACACATAGGACCGCTAAGTGTAAACAAGGTAAATATAGCTAATGCTAGCTGTGCAATAAGCATGTATACAGGCTAGGATGGCTAACGCTAGCATGTATGCTAACGCTAGCGCGAATGCTAACGCATTTTCTCATTGAGTTTAAACATCTCCAAATGTCATCACATAAACACAATATATGTGTCTAATCCTTACAGTGTAATAGCGCGTTTCCACTGCAGCGGGTAGCCCCGTTTAAGCGTCCTTAACCGTCCTCAAGCTGCCAGGCCGGTTTTTGGTGGCGTTTCCATATAGCCTAGTACCGGCCAGCGGGTACTTTTTCCCTCTTTTTCCGGCCTCATAAAATCGTGGTTCCCTCAGACCAGGGCCAGGGCTGAACTAGTGACGTCAACACTCTCGACTGCTGATTGGTCAGAGAGAATCGTCACAAGATCGCGCGCGAGTTCATCCCTAGCGTCGCATATATATTTAGAAGCAAGCTTGCAGCATTTTTATAAACAGCATTTTGTAAACGGATGAGCTACAAAAATGGCTACGTCTAATAAGAAAAGCACACCGTGGTCGACCGAGGAGGTGACGACGTTCCTACATCTCATTGGGGATGATCAAATCCAGCGGGAGCTCGACGGAACAACTCGAAATGTGAACAAAAACAAAGCCGATCGCCCCGCCTACACTGCGTTGCTACCCCAGGTCCTAAACTGTAATGGAAATGCGCCACGGCCTGGGCCGGCCAGCGAGGCAGCCCGAGGCCAGAGCGAGGACGCTTAGGGACGCTTAAACGGGGCTACCCCGCTGCAGTGGAAACGCGCCATTAGTGTAAGACTAATTTATTCCGGCAAATTACTCAGACCTACTAATTGACCTAACATAAATTATTGAGTCTATGTAAGTTTACTGCTTGACTCGGATCCACCAACGTCAGCAAGATCTCACCTCTATAGAGAGGCGAAGTCCCTCCCCTTCCGAAAGCCTCCATGGGACCCCGGAAGCGGAAAATTATACATTGAAGTCAATGGAGAGAGAAAGGTTATCTTTTGATCCCGTTTGAATTGTGCCACGAATGACACATATGATGTTTGTCAATTTAAAAGAACATTTTGCAAGTCAAAAAAATAAAAATGTGTCGTAAAACTGTGAAGTTACACATTTTTTCGTGTGAAACCGCTCAGTGAACTACATGTCTCTGGTCTCGCACAATACGCGTCACCAACATAAAGATGGCCGTCACGTTAGCACATTTCACCACATTCTTTCAGAATGAGAATAAAAGTATTTTACGAGGTGAAAATCACTACAAGTCTGGGCACGTTGAGAGCTGTACCTATCTGAAAGGGGAGTTAGTCGGTTCTGTAAGAGCCAGCATGCGGGACCGGCTTTACAAGGTTTCGGTGAGTAATATGAGTGCAATGTGTAACGTTAATGTCAGCTAGCTAACATTAGCTAACAAGGTACAGTAACGTGTTTTGTTTTAACAACTAGTTTTCTCCTTAAGAACTTCGTGGTCTCTGTGTATGCTGTGGATAACATTAGTGTTCACAAGAACAAGGTACACTCCCGTGTTTTGTTTTAGTTGCTCTTCAGATTGAAGCGGCCAGTTTTATATCGACTATACTGTATGTGTGATCTCCTTTTTGTCGTTGTGTCATTTGAGTTTATTTGCTGTGTGTCGATTCAAGGATTTTGGTTATCTAGGCACAGCTGTGTGTGACTCCCTCTGGTACACCGGTATGTGTTTTCCTAATGTAGAGAGCATTGATTAATTAATAAACTACACACTGAGTCTAGATCCTGACCAAATCCTTTTTTATTGTTGATCAAATGTTTTTAAAAAATGTATTCATACACATTTAGAAAAATACAATGTACAATCACAACCAATACAACACAAATTACAAAAAATACAGAAAAAACAAACAATAACAACAATCAGACAAGAGGACAAAACTATGGAAAAATAAACCCTCCCACCCCCAGATCCGGACCATCCTTGTATTATTGCTCATTCAATCTATTATAGCATGCTAACAAATGGTACTTACTTTATTTTTACAGATCTGCATGGGAGACGATGGCACGATGCAGAGCGCTGTCTGTGATTGTGCACAGGAGATGTACAAATGCAGCCACGCTGCAGCATTGGCAATATTTTCCATGTGGCAGATCAGCTCCACAGATGTTGAGTGCCAGTGGAGGAAGCCTGGCACTTCCAAAGTAGTCCAGCCGGTGTCTCAACTTTACCAACAGCGAGAGGAGACATACAACCCACTGGCCAGAGACATCGCCAACTGTCAACTGGGGGGTTGTAAACGAGGCCGAAGGGGTGAAGGCTTTTGTGGAGGCATCAAGTGACAGTGTTCGAATCGAGTCTGGTCTCTTTGTGAGTGAGTCGGGTGTTTTGGGAGCATCACCCGATGGACTTGTGCAGCCATCTGCCCTGCTGGAGGTGAAGTGTCCACACAGCCAGAGGAACATGACCATCGCGGAGGCAGTCCAGTTACCATCCTTCTGTCTCCGTGAGGAGGGTGGGTCATATATTCTCAAGGAGAATCACCCATACTGGCACCAGGTCCAAGGGCAGCTGCACATCACAGACCGGAGTCTCTGCTACTTTGTTGTGTGGACCACGAAGGAGGCGATCATCATCCCCATCCCCAAAGACCCTGCATGGCATGGAAATCTCCTCCTCCTGGAACAATTCTACACCCAGCATATGCTCCCTGTGTTGGCCAGTAGAGAGGAGGACATTTCAATAAACATACTCTTAACACCCTCGGACTCTGCGTTGTGTTTCGTATGTGTGATGGGGTGTTATGCAGAGGGGAGGAAAACAGGACACAGCAGATTGGGATTGTGGTGGAGATGCTGAGCAGTTATTTAATTGTTGCATGTAATTATTATTATACTGTGTGCTTCTTAGTTATTCCATCTTTTGCTGTAACATGGATCTGTATGTAACTCTATATTTACTTGTTATCTACCACACTTCCTTCTACATCATACACCATCATTATACATGATGGTGTATATAGGATATATATATATATTTGTATACATATCTGTAAATTGTATAATTTTATTTAAACGTCTTTTTGATCTCTCAAACTGAGTAAGATTGACAATAAAGTTGACTTTGAAAAATATATATATTCTTTATGAAAATAGTTGACTGTTGTCAAATGAATCCAAATGAAACGTTGGACTGAACTACAACTACGCCTTTAAATCTCTACGGACTGTTTTTCAGTGGGATGGCAAGTTCCTATCTTTAAACATTTATTCGTTTTTTCTCAGAACAGATTTGATTTTATGAAGTTAATTTAACTTTGCCGACCATGTAAGGTCATCATTAAAAGGTACAATCAATTTGTTTAGGGTTGACTAAAATAATGAAAAACATTCATTTGGATAATTTACTGACAGAATAAGAAACTCAATGATGCTCTACTCACCTGTTCCCTTTTTATAAAGTGAAACAGTTGAAACGATAGATTTTAGTCAACTTAAAAACAACCTTCTCCAAAAGCTATCAAGGAATATACCGAATACTTGTTTTAGAACTTTATTACATATTTTTATATAAATAGTTTGAATGATCCATAATTGACAGAAGCTTGTGTTTACACTGACCTGTTACTCATATATTAATGTCTTTGTAACATCAGTAAACCACTACCTCACTAATTTCTTTCATTCATCACGGTTCAGTAAACTAAGTGATACATGAAACAGTTTAATCATTATAATAACGTAGGATTGCAACTCTTTGAAAATGTAGGTGGCTCTTAAAAGAGCTGTTGTGTTTGGGTGTGCTGGTCTCAGGTCAGTCTAAGCCCTCTCTCCGCGGATGCGGCGGGCCAGCTGGATGTCCTTGGGCATGATGGGGACCCTCTTTGCTTGGTTCATCTTACTGGGGGGCAGCTACATGGATGTCGGTGCAGTCCACAATCATTGCGCAGTTGAAGGCAGAATGAATTTATTATTGACTCCGAATGAAGCACAACTTCATGTCATACAATACAATGACTTTATTTGTAATTGTGTAAAAAAATATAAGCATTGATTAGCAAGCAGGACCTGCAGGAACAGAGAATGGTGATGGAGCTGGGAAGAGAGAAGAATAAAGAAAACAGATCAACTTTATTATCAGATATTAAAAATTCAATTTCAAAACAAGTTGCCGCTCCTACAGTTTTCTAGTATGTAAAGATGATTTCACATGACCTATGCAACATATCACACTCAATACATGTGTGTCTCTGGGGGGTGCATTGTGCCTTTGATGTATATAAATAATATACCATAACCAAATACTATTACGTACAGTGGAAATCAGGTTGCCAGAGCAGGTCAGTGCATGTTCCTCAACGTCTCAGCAGTTACAGGTGAGGTAAAGAAAATAAAAGAAAAAAAGGTCAGTAACAACACTTTAAAGTAACAACACTTTGAATAATGATCTCTTCTAACAATTTTCTCTCAATAAGCACACAACGACTGTCTTTCCAACAAACAGATTGTCATCACAATGAAACACGTCCAGAAGAATGTCATGCAAAGCTCCATGCCTGCCTTCGACTCTCCCTGAACTGCTTCCTTAGCACCCGGTGGAGGGCGCAGTAGGCTACTCTTCAAAAGTTTCACGAAATACTTACCATCATGTTTGGTTACTGTTTAACATTTTGGTTTACTTCATGTAATAAAATAATAACTTCATGGTAAGGCTACTAAAAATGACAAGGCTAAGTAATGTAATGCTAACTAACGTGCTCGCTACTCGTCGCTACTAGCTAGGTAGCTAACTTGACTATGTTCCATGCACAACATGTATATGACCTATGATATTACCTGATATGTCTGATCCAGCGACTCCTGGTCCTTTCATCAGACAGGAATCGATAGAAGGAGCAAGTGGTATGATCACTTTTATGACTACAACCTGGTACAAAGCACACAGGCATCTTGTAAAAGTGAATTTATTTTTAGCGATCTATCATTTATTGGAGGGAATAAATCAGTTATGAGATCTTCTTCTTCTTCGCTTTAATTACGAGTCTTATTATAAATCACCGAGCATGCCTGTGACATCACTTACGCGACCCAGAATGGGATTTGGGATTTGTAGTCTTTGTAGTAGCGTATTTTTCATAGTATTATATTTCAGCAGTTTTATGACAAAATGTGACTTTTTTGACATGGAAATGATTGTTTAAGATTGACAAACATCATATGTGTAGTTCGTGGCACAATTCAAACGGGATCAAAAGATACGTGTTCTCTCTCCATTGAATTCAATGTAAATTTTTCGCTTCCGGGGTCCCATGGTCCGGAAGTAGATGGGCGTGACTTCGCCTCTCCATAAACTCCTGAAGAACCAGGTTCAATTAACTGCTGTTTCAATTCAGACAACTCTCTTAAATCTGTTTAAGCGATCCCAAAGGATTTTGATATCAGTAAATGAGGTGTGGCCCTACCGAAGTGTGAGTGTGGCAGGGTGCAGTCTTACCTTTGAAGCAGGAGAGGAGAGCGCAGAAGTCTTTTAAGTTGTTCCAATCCAAAAGGTGGGATCAGTTTATTTTAAGAAAAATAGGTCCAAACTTATACAGGGTTTTTACCTTCTCTCGTTACAACATTATAATCATACTAAACCTATCATGCTGTGATCATGTTCTAATATGAAACTTTAATTCGCAGTTTTACATTTATTAGGCCTACATTAAATTGTAACTTCAACTGCCCAATTCAATTGTGATTTTTTAAATATTCCGATAGAATTTAAAGGCATTTCCTCATTAATGACCAGTGAACATTTAAACTTTCATTCACCAAATTAATTCAAATCAATTCCATACCTATGTTTTCCGACAGGTGGCGGGAATAACATTCAAAAACCCACACCTATCCGCATGAATTCGGAGGAAGATTCCTCACAGCTGTCGGGCCTAATCTTCACAAACACATCAAATATCAAATCATTCCACTAATTTCACAAATAAATTCACTCATTCAACCAAGACATTTTAGAGATATTTACCAAGTCTGAGAGAACCTTACCGAGAGCTAAAACCCAGCTCTCCGGGGTGAGAGCTTTACCTGGAGAGAGTATACCAGGGGAACCCCCCCCCCCTCTCTCTCGTTTGCTCCCTCTCCGCCAGTGTCTTTATGCTCAACAACAGGATAGAAAAACCTAAAAACACCTCCTCCATACCCATATTTGTGGAAGCTGGGCATAGCCTCTGATGTACTAGACTGGACATGACCAGACATATTCTATGGCTATGGCATAAGACACACCTTCCCATGTTTGTGTAAAAAGGACATGACCCCTACTCTGCAGTGCTTGCAAAATATTATTCTCGGCTATGACATAACCACCTTTTTGGGGCCTCAGTGTATTTCTCCTTAAGTCAGGAGCCCCCTTCCCTGTGTACTGCTGTGAGGGAAGAGGGAAGAAACTGTCTCTCCCTTATCAGTGAAACTCATAAACCATTATAGGCCTTACACTCTCAATTTAACAAACCACTTGTGTTTTGTTTATACTGTAAATATAGAAAATCATAAAATATGAAGCATTTTCATCGTGGGTTATACAAGAATATTCATCCATCCATCCATCCATCTTCTCCCGCTTATCCGTGGTCGGGTCGCGGGGGTAGCAGTTCCAGCAGAGAGCCCCAAACTTTATTTTCCCTGGCGACATCAACCAGCTCTGACTGGGGGATCCCAAGGCGCTCCCAGGCCAGCGAAGAGATATAATCCCTCCACCTGGTCCTAGGTCTACCCCTTGGTCTCTTCCCAGCTGGATGTGCCTGGAACACCTCCCTAGGGAGGCGCCCATGTGGCATCCTAACTAGGTGCCCGAACCACCTCAACTGGTTCCTTTCGACGCGAAGGAGGAGCGGCTCAACTCCGAGTCCCTCCCTGATGACCGAACTTTTCACCTTATCCCTAACGGCCCTGTCACACTGTCCCGAAATTGACTCCCGATGGACACACGAATATGGAATTGTGAATTTCGCACGAAGATGGCCCCGAACCACACACGAAGGCAACATTTACATTACATTTAAGACATACAACTGCAATGAAAGTACCAAAAACAATTATGTTACAGTACTATGATACTGTACTGATATCTTCAGACTTTGTTCTTTACTTTATCCGTCGTTATATGAAGAAAATATTACGTTTTCTCCGTAATGTTGTTTCCATAACAACAACAACTTCCTGTCAACTGTCCTTCAAAATAATATATTATATCCTTTTTAGTTTCACAGAACACAAATTGGGTTATTTACATAATATATTTACATGATTTTGTTGTGCAATAAAACAACCCGATGGATACACGATAAAGGAAATGTTCAAATTCGGCTGTGATCGTAGCAGCATCGGGCCATTCGTGAGGGCATCTTAAGCCTTCGTATGACCGCCAGTGGAGTTTCTCAGGCTCCGGCAGCAACTTCGTGAGCGGTGGCAAAATCTTTGGCATGCCAAAAGATAGCCGAAGGACCTTGCGAAGGTTCATTTTCGTGTTGAATTCGTGTGTCAATTTTGTCCTTCGTAAGGCCATCGTGAGGGCATCTTGTTATCATCGGTGCCATCGGGCATTCGCCCCGATCAGAGTGAGGGCGAACGCCCGATGGCACTGATGATAACACGAAGATGACACGATTTGACAAGATGCCCTCACGAGTGCCTTACGAAGTTGCCGCTCACGAAGTTGCTGCCGGAGCCTGAGAAACTCCACCGGCGGTCATACGATGGCTTAAGATGCCCTCACGAATGGCCCGATGTTGCTACGATCACAGCCGAATTTGAACATTTCCTTTATCGTGTGTCCATCGGGTGTCAATTTCGGGACAGTGTGACAGGGCCTTAAGGGAGACACCAGCCACCCTGCGGAGAAAACCCATCTCGGCCACTTGTATCCGCAATCTCGTTATTTCGGTCATGACCCATCCTTTATGACCATAGGTGAGGGTAGGAACGAAAATGGCCCGGTAGACAGAGAGCTTTGCCTTCTGGCTCAGCTCCCTTTTCGTCACAACGGTGCGGTAAAGCGACTGCAGTACCGCTCCCGCTGCTCCGATTCTCCGGCCCATCTCACGCTCCATTGTTCCCTCACTCGAGAACACGACCCTGAGATACTTGAACTCCTTCACTTGGGGTAAGGACTCATTCCCTACTTGGAGTGGATAGTCCATCGGTTTCCTGCTGAGAACCATGGCCTCAGATTTGGAGGTGCTGATCCTCATCCCAGCCGCTTCACACTCGGTTGCGAACCGATCCAGTGAGTGCTGAAGGTCGCAGACCGATGAAGCCATTAGAACCACATCATCTGCAAAAAGCGGTGGTGTAATCCTTGGTCCACCGAACTGCAAACCCCCTCCCCCATGACTACGCCTCGAAATCCGAGCCATGTATATTACAAACAGGATTGGTGACAAAGCGCAGCCCTGGCGGAGGCCAACCCTCACCGGAAATGGGTCCGAATTAATGCCGAGGACCCGGACACAGCTCTCGCTTTGGGAGTACAGAGATTGGATGGCCCTGAGTAGAAACCCCCTCACCCCATACTCCCGCAGCACCTCCCACATTAACTCCCTGGGAACTCAGTCATACGCCTTCTCCAAGTCTACAAAACACATGTAGACTGGATAAGCGTACTCCCAGGCCCCCTCCAGGATCCTTGCGAGAGTAAAAAGTTGATCCGTCGTTCCACGACCAGGACGGAATCCGCATTGTTCCTCCTCAATCTGAGGTTCGACAATCGGCCTGACCCTCCTTTCGAGTACCTTAGAGTACACTTTCCCGGGGAGGCTGAGTAGTGTGATGCCTCTGTAATTGGCACACACCCTCTGATCCCCCTTTTTAAAAGGGGAACCACCACCCCGGTCTGCCACTCCTTCGGTACTGTTTCCGACTTCCACGCAACGTTGATGAGAAGTGTCAACCATGACAACCAAGAATATAATTGACTATATTTGATTATAACTAACTGTCGTTTTAATTATTCAACCTAATATGAAGATCTCAACACAAGTGAAATCAAAGAGCCAATTAGTGTAGGCAGCTGCCGTCTGATATCAAGGATATGGAATAAATACTCAAATTGCTTGTCATATTCAACTCAAAACTCCTACTCCTTAACAGACGTTTAAATCAGGTTCTGAAGTCTGTGTTGTTTCTTCTCAACAGGTTGGAGAAATGGCCTCAGATCTCATGACCGTTGCTGCTCTGGGACGACCTTTCACCCTAGGGATGCTCTATGATGCCCGGAAAGATGAACTGGTCCCAGGTAAGACTTCACATTGTCACAAAACTTTCATCATAGTCACCGTACAACAACAATTCACCAGGCCTAACATTACTTTGTAAGTTATCTTTTGATTGTCATGGTAAATTGAGTGTGTTACGAGAGTTGTTTCTTTGTCTCTTTGTCGAGCATCTGTGTATATCGGGATATATTTTCACTTCTTCTGTCCGTTGATTGAATTTTCTATGCATTTTAATCTTAATTATGTGCCTTTAACTGTTGCCTGCCCAATAATGGTTTCTGGCTAAGTTTAGTACAAAAGAGGATAAGGGCAAAATGGGAACCGTTTTAAACATCGGACCAAATGTGATTTTTTTTCGTTTTACTGAGAATAAAGTCAGAATTCTGAGAAAAAAAAATCTAATTTCTGATATTAAACTCAGAATTCAGAATTTAAAGAATTCTAGTGACACAGAAGCGGGTAAGGGACACATGTGAATTTTTTTTTGGACCCGACCAAAACTTTATATTTTTGGGGTTTCTGAGATTAAGGTCAGAATCCTGAGAAAAAGTATAAATTCCATCCATCCATCCATCTTCTTCCGCTTATCCGTGGTCGGGTCGCGGGGGGGGTAGCAGTTCCAGCAGAGAGCCCCAAACTTTCTTTTTCCCTGGCGACATCAACCAGCTCTGACTGGGGGATCCCAAGGCGCTCCCAGGCCAGCGAAGATATATAATCCCTCCACCTGGTCCTAGGTCTACCCCTTGGGTCTCTTCCCAGCTGGACGTGCCTGGAACACCTCCCTAGGGAGGCGCCCAGGTGGCATCCTAACTAGGTGCCCGAACCACCTCAAACTGGCTCCTTTCGACGCGAAGGAGGAGCGGCTCAACTCCGAGTCCCTCCCTGATGACCGAACTTCTCACCTTATCCCTAAGGGAGACACCAGCCACCCTGCGGAGAAAACCCATCTCGGCCGCTTGTATCCGCGATCTCGTTCTTTCGGTCATGACCCATCCTTCATGACCATAGGTGAGGGTAGGAACGAAAATGGCCCGGTAGACAGAGAGCTTTGCCTTCTGGCTCAGCTCCCTTTTCGTCACAACGGTGCGGTAAAGCGACTGCAGTACCGCTCCCGCTGCTCCGATTCTCCGGCCATCTCACGCTCCATTGTTCCCTCACTCGAGTATAAATTCAAATTTTAAAATCTGAATTCTGAGAAAAAAGACAGTATTGGAAGACAAACTTAGAATTTTGAGATCTCCCAACAATGGTAATGTTTAGGTGGATTAAGGAACTTCCCCTGGATTCTATTGGCTCTAACGGTTACAAAGAGGTGTCAATCACCCAAATCGACCAATGGGTTCCATACAGTAGATAAGGCAAATGTACCCAGAGGTGTTTTATTTTTGCTAAATCTCTCTAAAAAGGTCAAATCTCACTTGTTTTGCATCAATCTTGATACAGGGTACTTATTATATGTTATAGTTTGGATTCCTAAATCTTTTTGTCTCCTATCCCATCATTCAAGGGTGGGTTTCACTATAAGTAATGGGTTTTTAGACATAAACTATAATTTACATTTTTTTTACCATGTTCAATCTGAATTACTTAAAATAAAAACATCCATATGACTCTGACACTTCTACAGCCAACTCACAGCTGTATCATTGCTTTTAGAAAAAAGATTATTAATGTAACCCTTTTAGAAGGGAAGATATGGCCATTTGTTTCTGGGAATGTCATTTTCGAGCCTAAAACCTGAAAAACCAACACACTCTCACTCCCTAAGCGTCCAGGAGCGACGTTTGGTCAGTGTCCGTGGCGTCCAGTTGTGACGCTCCTCGGCTCCTTCAGCGTCATAAAGGGAGGCAAATAGCTTTCAAATGATTGCAATGTATTCCCATCTGCGGCGGGATTTGACGCTCATGGAAGCACGGCATTCGTTTGTGTCGGCTGCCCTTAAAGGCAATGTGAGCGTCCATTCCCATTGGATAACGGAGAATTGTACACCCGGAAGTAAGTATTCCCCTTACTGTCGATTGATTTTACAGTGATATCTGCACTACTCATCGACTAAAAAACACCAGATTATCCTTGATAATTACACAACATTGATTGGTTTAAATTGTGTGCAATGCTTTTGTATTTTTCCCCTTCGATTCGGAGAAACAAATATTTTTTCGGAGTAAAGGATGGCAGAAGACACTACACTACCCAGAATCCCCAGCTATCGTTTGGACTACACCATGTGCTCTGTTTGACAAACCCCGTTTTTTTCACCATTCATTCCAATGGCTGGCGTCTATGTCACGTGATCTTCACATTTCTCCCTGCAGAAAAAGAAAACATGGCCGAACTTCGTTTTATTCTCGGTGGAAAATGCCAATTTTAAAGTTAGTTTGGCCATTAAAATGCGTTTTGATATCATTTGATGCGAGAAATATGAGTTGTTATTTCAGATTATGTGTGCAGTGGATGTCCATGATCTTTAGTTTGCTAGTTATTACGAAGATTACTTCAGGAAATCGCGACGTTTTCATTGTTACCAAGGTGGTTGCTAGGGACGCTGTTATCGATATTATTTCTGTTATGTTGTGTAACTGTTTAATGGTGTTATCTTTATTGCTACCCCCTTCCCCGTCAATGTATAGTGTTGGTTCACAGCGCAAACATATTAGTTTAACAAAATCCCTATCTAAAGATACGTTATTTTCCCCTGTGCAATTGCAGTCTCACATCTCACAGCACATCGTCATTAACAAATAACGGAAACAGACCGAAAACTTTTTTAAAAATAAAATAATACTTTATTCCGAGTGTGCTTGCTTTTCTCTTTGGAAGTCATCACATAACGGCATTGTAATACACGGTTCGGCTGCATTAAATATTACATATCTGCCGTAGTTCTGTATTTATAGAGCCCTGATGAGAAGACTTCTAGACAAACATGAGGAACTGAAAACGTGACGTGGATCATAAATATATCAGCCATTAAACAACATCTTACATTTATTTTCACACAATACGTCTCCTTGCAGTATCAACACTAATTCGGCTGACTTTTATATTTGATCCAATTGGTAGATAGGCTGTATTTACACCATAAAGGTGCCACACCTGATATAAAGGGACACCTAGTGGTTAAAGCATGTTATTGAATTCATTATTTTTATTATTAGATATTAATAGGATCCCTATAAAGTATATTCATTACTCGTTATTCTCTACTAATAGTTCATTAAAGACTGTATATAATGACTATTTTGCACATCCCTTTCAAGATGTTCTAAGGTTTATTGACATATCATA
Source organism: Gymnodraco acuticeps (assembly GCF_902827175.1). NCBI lineage: Eukaryota > Metazoa > Chordata > Actinopteri > Perciformes > Bathydraconidae > Gymnodraco > Gymnodraco acuticeps. The sequence continues at coordinate 102,625 of NW_022990189.1, read as the reverse complement.
TAGGCCTACACAACTATGGTGTAGTTCTGCATTGAATGAAAAACTTGGGTCGCAGGTTCCTCAATAGTGCATTACACGACATCTATCAATATTTGTGCATACCTCCAGCAATGTTAACTATGTTGAAGCACTTATTTTAACTGATATTATACATAATGTATTATACTCTTATAAGATGTATGTAGATATTTCATCTCCGGCCTTGTCAGGTATTGAACAATCAATAAATAAAGAACACAGAATTGTTAAATATAAAACACAGAATTTGTGTGATTATACTAAATGATTTACAAATAAACACCACTGCATATTTAACTGTTACACATGCTGATGTAACGCAAATGTTCCAACTTGGGATCAATAAAGTATATCTTATCTTAAGCTGATCGATGGCTACTGCCATATTTGCAAAATGTGTCTCTGAACCTTGACAAGTGCATGTTTCAGGCTTATCAATTAATGTAATGTTATCAATTAACAACAGGGGTCACAAACATAAGACCAGCTGTTAAATAAAGCTCTTCTGACCTTAGCTGGCATGTGTGTATATATATATATATATTAATGTTGCCCATTATAGGCACAAGCAATTTTCACCCATTTATTAATTATATGTTTTAAATGTGAGTGTTTCCTATCCCCTAAACCTCCAGGGATGTACACAGTTTAATACTGGCAACTTCTTATTATGGGAAATACGAAAACGTCTTTTAAAACTACAACTCCCAGTAGAGACGTGCCATAGATAGAGAACATGTTGCGAAACAGAATAGCCAGCATGTGTAGTTCTGGGGACGGGGTGGGGGAGGGGGGGACGCGGTGGACCCGTTCAAATCCAGTTTTGGACAGTCTGCCGTGGTTCCATCCCATTTCAAGTGCTGTTCGAGAATCGGTGTAACCTTCGGAGCACACTCTCCAATCACAGAGCTTGAGGACTATCACGGGGTTTATCAAACAGAGCACATGGTGTAGTCCAAACGATAGCTGGGGATTCTGGGTAGTGTAGTGTCTTCTGCCATCCTTTACTCAGAAAAAACATTTGTTTCTCCGAATCGAAGGGGAAAAATACAAAAGCATTGCACACAATTTAAACCAATCAATGTTGTGTAATTAACAAGGATAATCTGGTGTTTTTTAGTCGATGAGTAGTGCAGATATCACTGTAAAATCAATCGACAGTAAGAGGAATACTTACTTCCGGGTGTACAATTCTCCGTTATCCAATGGGAATGGACGCTCACATTGCCTTTAAGGGCAGCCGACACAAACGAATGCCGTGCTTCCATGAGCGTCAAATCCCGCCGCAGATGGGAATACATTGCAATCAGTTGAAAGCTATTTGCGTCCCTTTATGACGCTGAAGGAGCCTAGGAGCGTCACAACTGGACGCCACGGGACACTGACCAAACGTCGCTCCTGGACGCTTAGGGAGTGAGAGTGTGTTGGAAAAACAGGCTCAGGGCTTAACAGGTTAATATATGCATGGTCCATTGCCCCTTCCCCACACACACGTTAGGTCCTGCTCTGAATCACACACACACACACACACACACACACACACACACACACACACACACACACACACATACACACACACACACACACACACACACACACACACACACACACACACACACACACTTTTCTTATGGAAACTCCTGGCAGGATATGAAGCTGCAACCTGCAAAACTTTGAAATGATAAGTGTTATGTGAATTTATATAAACAAAAGTTTTGCCCTGAACTGATCCAAAAACTGTTTGCTTGCCAATTTGTTCAGGTCTCAGATTGTGGAATGAGGAAACTCTAAACGTAAAAACAACTGAAACCCCTCAGCACAGCAGTTATTTTGAAATGTCTGCATCTGACTCCATCGAATCCAAGTCCACCATGATGGACATTGATGCTTCTCTGAAGGCCAGTTTCATGAGTGGACTGATAGAAGTTGGAGGATCTGCCAAATATCTGAATGATGAGAAGAAATTCAAGAATCAGAGCAGAGTGACGTTTCAGTACAAAGCTACCACCAACTTCCAACAGTTGTCAGTGACTCAACTCAAAGCGATGAGCCAAGAACAAAGAGATCTCATCAAGAATGGCTTGGCGACTCATGTAGTCACAGGCATCCTGTATGGGGCAAATGCCTTCTTCGTGTTTGACAGTGAGAAGTTAGAAGACAGACAAGTCCAGGACATCCAGGGCAGCATGCACGCTGTGATAAAGAAGATTCCTTCTTTAAATATTGAGGGAAATGTTAAACTCAAGCTGACTGATGAAGAGAAAGCCCTGACTGAGAAATTCTCCTGCAAATTCTACGGAGACTTAATTCTTGAAAGCAACCCAGCAACATTTGAAGATGCAGTGCAGACCTATGTAGAACTTCCACAGCTTCTGGGAACAAAGGGAGAGAAAGCTGTGCCAGTGAAGGTCTGGCTGATGCCACTGAAACTGTTTGAACCTGCAGCTACTGGGGTGAGGACAGATATCAGCATTGAGTTAGTGAGGAAGGCGCAGGAAGCTCTGGAGAAGTTAAGGGAGGCAAAAATGAGATGCAACGATTCTCTGGAAGACAAAGTGGTAGAGAGTTTCCCCGTGCTTCAGGAAGAGTTGAGCACTTTCCTCAAACTGTGTGGTTATTATAAAACCAACATCCAGCAAGCCATGGCAGAGAAACTTCCCTCCATCCGTGAAGGAAAGGAAGAGGAGAGCTCACTGGAAAAAGTCTTTGAAGACAGGCACAAGTCACCCTTCAACCATGAAAAACGAAACAAGTGGCTGGATCACAAAGAGAGAGAAGTCAACATCATCAAGTCCTTTGTCGACACCATGGAGGGAGTAAAGATCGTCCTGAACCAGAAGGAGCTGGACAGAGAGGTCCTTGCTTCAGGTGTAGAAGATGTTCTGTGCTTTGTTTTCACCTCCATGCTAAAGGGTGATATCTACCTTGATGAGATGGCTGACTTCTTGAAATCACCCAAGTTAGGAAGTACCGATGAAGAGGAGTGGTACTACTCCGATGAAGTTCTGAACACAATGAGAGAAAAAGCCACATTTCTCCAGGGTGCTTCCAAAGGGCTGAAGAACAACAGCAAATTCCGTTTCCTCATAACGACCAAAACCAATCCCAAATACAAAGGAGCAAGCATCTACCACTACAAGAAAGGCCAGCTGGTCACTGAAGACTTTCAAAAGCCTTCTTCTGTGGAGACCATCAAACACAAGAGAGATCTGATCTGGTGTAAGTCAAGCTTTTTTTGAGTCAAAGATATGAGTTCTCCAGCAGTTTGACCATCAAAGTTACTGATAAGATACTTTGTTATGTTTTCTCCATCAGATGCCTGTGATCTCCACCTGGACCCAAACACTGCCAACAACCTTCTCACTCTGTCTCACGGAAACAAAAAGGCAACACATGGAGCATCGCAGAATGTTCCTCCTCATCCAGAGAGGTTCGGAAAATGGCAACAGGTGTTGTACAAAGAGGAGTTATCTGGGTGCCATTACTGGGAGGTAGAGTGGAGCACCAGTGACAGGGAGACTGTTTATGCTGCTGTTTCATACAAGGGAGCTGACAGACATAGCTCAGATGTGAGCGGGTTCGGCTATAATTCAGAATCCTGGTGCTTCGGCAAAGATGTGGGAGAATCACAATACTCTCTTGAGGCATTCCATGCCAACAAGAGGGTGTGGAAAGTACCTTATGCCTCTGATGGCTTCAGGATTATCGGGGTGTATCTGGACTGGCCTGCTGGCACTTTGTCCTTCTACAGAGTCTCCTCTAACACACTGACTCACCTGTACACCTTTCACACCACATTCACTGAGTCTCTTCTCCCAGGCCTCTGCGTTGATAGAAATTCCAGCTATGCCTACCTGTGTCCAGTTGAATTGTAAATGATCTGGATTTTTTCAGCGCTTTTCCAGTCTTTACGACCCATCAAAGCGCTTTTACATTGGCAGCCATTCACACACATTCATAGAGGCAGAGGCTGTCACACACCTGCTCATAGCCTAACGTTCACACACATCTACACACATCCCAATATAACTTAAACCTGCTACTCAAAATCAAAAATGCATTCAAAGAGGGACAGGGGAATGTTTTATTATTGCTTTCAACAATTGAGCTTGTATGATTGAGTATTCTGGGGAGTGGTCTTCACTGTACTCTGGTTAGAGTTCCCATTCATTAACATTGTGTGCAGTTATTGTCTGGTGTGAAGCGGGTACACCTGTTGAACACCTGAGAGGTCAACATGTCCCAACTCCTCCCACTAAGGCAATGATGAAGAACTCTTAGCTTCTTGGTCGCTCTAAAGTTTGAAATGGCAACCTCACATCCCATTCTAACTTTAACGTGCTCCACAGAATCAAACATTCATTCAAACCCAGAGGGACCAGAACAAACGAGGATATCAAAAAGTGACTTTTGTTTATCAGTAAATGTTGATTTCATCATCTTCTCAAACTGTTCAAAGTCGATGCTTTACGAACAGTTCAACAATATTTCTTCATAGGAACTTTCTATCGTAGTAACATATACTCAAGCATTATATATCCGGCAATCGCTCTGTCAAAACTGATGTTGAAATACAATATAAACATAATGGGGAACAATATTTTCTTATTCTGTTGAATTGATGCTCATTATTTTAGGACTTAAGGTACTTCAAGAGCCGATTGCTTTTGCTTTGGCTTTTTTTTAAAGCGAGTTATATTTAGAGAACACAAGAGGAGTCTTTTCTCTCATGAAACCGGTGTGGGTGGGTTTCTCGGTTGAGGTCAAGATTAGACATGCTTTATCAACATTAGAATGATGACATATGAAATCATAGTTTAAGTCAAAGACAAAGAATATCTGTTTTGTTAAATGTATCATTTTGATTATGTTGGGAATATCCTATCGCTTATTTCAGCATTTGTTTATTTCCTTCTTTGTGCAGAACTCACAGCTCATGAAGAAAAATGCAGAACTTGTTTTGTTTGAGAGATTCACTGTTAACACCATGTAGTTGGAAATATTGCTGATGGTTATAAAGATGAAGCAATATCAGATTCCTGTAACCCCTAGTTTCCACCGGGTCCGTCTGCGGCGCGTTACGGCCGCGTTGCGGCTGCGGCGCGGCGTCCGCAAGGATCGCGGCCACTCTAGTCAATGGGTGCTATTCCACCAGACGCGCCGCGTTACGGCTCAGAAGCGTCCCAGAAGCGTCTCGCCGCTGGGCTCCGCTCAAAATAGGATTGAAGTCTATTTTTCGACGCGACGCAGCCGTAAGGTAATTTCGGGCAGGCAGGAAGTGGAACGTTCAGAGCATATATAGCATATATATATATATATATATATATATATATACACACCAGAGGTTGCGCTAGACTTTTTCGCTGCCCGTCATTTTGACGGACAGGATCGTAAAATTTCCGTCAAAATCCATTATTACCCGTCGGTCTGTACACAACTGACGGGGGGGCGGAAGAGCACGCTCGTGAACTGTCAAGGGGGGGGATTAACGCCGGTATTATGCCGTGTTGATGCCAATTATTATTATGCCGTGTTGTGCCGTGTTGTTGATCAACAATAACAGATAGCGAATGTCGTCGTTAAGGTGCTTTTTTTCGAGGTCGAAGTTAACCTTAAATGTTTCCATCTTAAGCTTTGTTAGTTAGTTAGTTAGTTAGTTAGTTTCGTGACGGACGTAATGTAACAGTTGTAACGGTTCTCAGACGCGGAGGGATACTGATTTGTGAAAAGTAACAACAACTATTCCCTGGATAGACGCTCATTGTATCACGGCTAAGAAACATCAGATTGCTTGATTTGACTTGTACGTTTCATAAACATATACTAACTGTGCTTAACCCCCCCCCCCCAAAAAAGTTGTAAATCAAACAAGTGCAGTACATGCTATGTTATAAAGCCGTGGAGGGCGGGAGTTTATAAACCAAAGAGTAACCGCCCTTAAGGGACGCTGTAATAAGTAAAGCGAACGCACCCGCAAGGACACCTGTAAGTAAGGGGGTATACTACGAAGCCGGATTTTCGCTTAGCGGCTAAATTCAGGGAAAACTCCGGCTTTCCGGTCCTCCGAAGCTGGTTCTCTTTTTAGCAGGCTAGATCTCCATGGTAATATATGCTAAGCGGCTAACCTGGTCGGGACCAGGTTAGGTTGCAGGCTAAGAGCTCAACTCAGTGAAAGCACCGCCTGCTGATCAATCAGAGCTCAGTGTGCGGAGTTTAAAGCGATCAAGTCATATTACAGGAGAAAGGAAATACAGAAAAGCTGCCGTCGCAGGAAAGACGGCCGGCAACAATCAGCGACTGTGTGAACGTGAACATTAATAGAATATCAGCTCCATCTTCAGAGCAATCTGACTATTATAACATTAGCGTTAAGAAAGCTTACTGAAATATCTGCCACAACATAAGTAACCGGATCAGAGTCACATTAAGTACAGTCCATATCACTTCATAATGTATCATATATCTCCTGATCTGAGTCAGCTGAGCCGTATCTGGCCGTGCAACACTCACAGCGTCACAGACTGTATGCAGAAGTATTATTTTACGCAACACATTAAGTTGAGAAAACACTCGAGACAAATGTAATTAAAGTCAGATGGTGTTTTAGACGGGACAGTGATATCATAAACCTGTTAATGTACGCATTCAAACACTTTTTCTTTTGCCAGTTGTATTCACCTTGCAGGTGCAGCTCTGTGGCTTTGATCCTGGATAAAGTGTTTAAGTCATGGATGTTTAAAGTTTAACTTCTTCATTTTTGACTAGTATTAAAGTTCACTTTTCATTCAGCAAGTATGACGCTGCGCTGTCAGTACGCTTCTCCATGTTTGTGATTGGTCGAATGCTCCAGATACCACCCCTTTCATGTGAACGCGCACCTAGCTAGATAGGACACGGCTGGCTTGAGCGATCCACTTGATAACCAGCGTCGTAGGGTATGACGCCAGAGGAGGCCGGACCAAAACCGCGGCGCAGCCGTTACGCGACGCAGACGGACCCGGTGGAAAGTAGGGGTAACACTTCAACATCTGGATATGTTCACTCTGTGCTTTAATAAAGAGACCTGACTTTACACTGAGGGCCAGTTGTTGTTATTTATTGTAAGAAAGTGTTTTATATTATGTTATAGTTTTAATTATGTTGTTTTGTGAAATCTAGATTAATATTAAACTCCCAAGGTTCTTTGACTGCAACACTTTCCCCACAGATACATCTTTTATGGAAAGTTGCAAAGAGGTTTTCTTGGTCAACAATATTATTATTCTTGGTACATTTTATAAACACTAATCTATGCATGAAAGTGAATCTTAGGTTCTATATATATATCATAAGTATTTCCTTATCAAGAAGACCCTCCCCCTCATGTACAAGATGCACCTGGATTCCAAGGAGACGCTTTGCACCTGGATTCCAAGGAGACGCTTTGCACCTGGATTCCAAGGACATGGGGAGGGAGTTTTGGCATCTCATTGGACTGCCTGAGGGTTAGGGTGTGTCATGGGAATTATGATTATCAGATAATTGAATGCTTTGATGTTATTTAACATTCCAAGGAAATGGGGAGGGAGTGTTGGCATCTCATTGGACTGCCTGAGGGTTAATAATAATAATAATAATAATAATAACTTCATTTGTATAGCACCTTTCATACAGGGGATTGCAGTTCAAAGTGCTTTACATCAGTAAGAAATAAGACATACAATCAGTGTAAAACAAGCAGCAAGAGCAAAGCATAAAGTGGGATCAAATACTGAAACATAAAAACATGGGGAATAAAACATAGAGAAATAGTGCTATGTCAATCACAGAGAATCGTGCAGTATAATAGTGTAAAGCCAAAATGCTTTGGTAAAGAGATCGGTTTTAAGCTGCCTTTTAAAAATGCCTAACGTATTGGGTTCCCTAATATTGTTGGGTAACGTGTTCCACAGTTTGGGAGCGTAGTTTACAAAGGCTGCATCACCGATCTTCTTAGGACTCTTTCTGGTGACCTCTAATAGACCTGCATCTGATGATCGCAGTGTTCTGGCGGGTGTGTAGTTCATCAGAGAGTCAGCAATGTAGCTGGGTCCTTGTCCATTTAGAGCTTTGTATGTGAGGAGAAGCACCTTCAAATCAATTCTGAAAGTTACAGGAAGCCAGTGTAGAGTAGCTAAGACAGGACTAACGTGTTCCCTCCTTTTGGTATTCGTCAGTAGGCTAGCTGCAGAGTTTTGAATGAGCTGGAGTCTTCCAATAGCTTTCTTGGGGAGACCAGTGAATAGTGCATTGCAGTCGGCTAGATATAAAAGCATGAATTAGCTTCTCCGCATCATTTTGATTTATGAATGGTCGTACCTTCGGGTTAGGGTGTGTCATGGGAATTATGATTATCAGAGAATGCTTTGATGTTATTTAACATGTAAATAATGATACTCTGTAAGCCTTACACGTCAAGAGACGTAGATCTCAGCACTAGATGATCAGTCACAAGGTGCCATGTGAGCACACAGTGGGTGATCAGTGGTCTGATCATGGGTCTATTACTCTGATAGGGTCAGGGGTCAGTTATCTCCTGACTAAGCATGTATTCTTTGTCCCTGTATGAAAGCTCTCTCTTTTCACGTTGAGTAGTTGCACCCTGCTGTGGACACATTGCTCTTCATGTTGTTTGCCTCTTTTGCAAAAGATGAAAAAGACTCAGAAGGACAACTCTTTGACCAGTTTATTTCAAGAACTTCCACCACAGCTATAAACAGCCGGAGAACTCTGAGGCAGAGCTGTGGATCCCATGGATCTGCCAGAAACTGCAGTTCCTCAAATGATCAAGTGTCAGATATTGTTATGAAGGCTGTCTATCGATTACAAATTGCAATCGCGATTAATCGCATGATTGGCCAAAGTTAACTCTCGATAAATCGCAATTAATTGCTAATTATTTGCATGTTTTTGATCTATTCTACCTTAACCTGTTAGTTTAGAAGTCTAACACCAAGCGTCTGAATCAGCACTTAGCGAAACATGCTAACGCATCGTTAGCACATAACTCGCGACAAAGTCATGCTATCTGCTCAAACTACATATCATATGAAAGCTGACACTCTACAGATTCCATTGCTATAAGTCTCATCACTGTGCGACTTGATGTGGGAGTGGAAGGAAAGGCAGGAGTCAAAGATGACCCAGGTTGCGGACTTCAGGGGCCTCATTTATAACGCCGTGCGTAGGATTCACGTGGGAAGGTTGCTTACGTAGTAGAAATCCGAAAAATAGGTCCATACATTTGCCGCCATTTTCCGATTCACCGAACATTGCGTACCGGCGAGGAAAGTGCGTACGGCACTTCCTACGCCGGTTTCCCTTTATAAATCACAATGATCGGGGAATCCCTCCGGAGTGGAGTCATGACGACTGGATCTGAATTATGTGTTTGTATTTGGTGGTTTGTGTCCCAGCTGTCGATCAGCTGTGGGCAGGGTCTCCGCTGCAGCCTGTGCGTCTCAACCCCCCCCCCCCGCAGCAACCCTATATCCACCAGTTAAAGGAAATACAACTAATGTGTTGCGTTATATTAGCTGTTCAATTTACCACATATGGTGTTCTTAGCTTCCATACCTCCTGTGTTTTACGAGCGACTTATCAAGTCTTAGCAAACGGCATAAAACACGATTAAACGTGATAGTATATAAAACCATGCTCGAATCTACAACCTATAGAAATGCAACGGCGTCAGTTTAGACGTAATTCTGTCCTCCTGCACTCTAAAAACAAATGCCTTGGCTCAACAAAGAAAATCAACGCAACAGTTTGCATCGATGTTTATTGAGTTAAGACAACTTCTAATGAAATCGTCTTAAAGCAACAAAGTTATTTGAGTTAGGGGAGAAGGCTTTCCCTCTAATATCAGAGGTGTTTTTAATTACCACTTACTTCATAATTGGAGCATAAACACAAGTTTTGAAGTTGATTACTCAAAAGATTAAGTTGTTCCAACTTGTTTTACCACATGATTTAAATGTAATCTTAAATTGTATGGACTTAATTACCATCATTGTGAACACACGTTTTTAAGTTGACAAACATTTATAAATTAAGTTGCTCCAAATATATTGTATTTAATATTTTTCTTTCTTAGCTTTTCATGTTTTTGCCTTTAAAGAAATAAATTCATTGATTCCACAACAAAAATATTAGGAAATTCACTTTTTATTTTGAACTGCAGTTGTTTATTTCAACACATGTTTCAATCAGGAGAGAATTCATTTAGGTTGAACATGTATTGACACATACAGTATGATAAGGTGCATGAACACCTGAAACCACAGCTGACTGCAGGAGAGAGGAGAACCATTTTATAGTTTGGCTGCAGCTCGCTGATTGGTTGCTGGAGAATGAGGTGAAATGTAATTAAAGAGAACGCCTGTGATGAGCTGGTTATATGCAGCTGCGGAGTGAATGTATACACACCCAGTCTTCCTGAAAGAACTTGCGCTGAGCTTCATTTCAATCTTGAAAAAAAAGATAAATAACACAAATTTAAATTTCCCCTCAAATAATAAATAAACACATTAGCCATATAACCATGGGACACGGGCACACAGCAAATACATGCTGCCATCACAACGAAGTTAGAGGCCTTTGCATATTTAAAACCAGTGCCTAATATGTAACATCTGTAAAGTTTTTGTAAAACTACAGAAACAAACTCTCAATGGCCGCCAGTCTGCAGATCTCACACATCCATTTCACAAAAGATGTAACAAAGATGTTTGCACTGCCGACAGTCATTATCTCAAACAGTATGAACACATTTAACGCAGAATGCTCATTCATTTGTTTCCCTCCACCACGGTGGTTGCCATCGTCTGGTCAGATCCTGGGTGGACCGGTCACTGATGAAGGCGATATTCATGTCCTTTTGAAGCACATTAAATCATAGGTTAGCGCATAAGAGATAATGAATTAGGTAATTGCATACTTTTTAAACTCTTAGCGAATTCAGAGCCATTATTACCAGCTGCTAAAGCAATGCTGCTATTGTTTTCACCTATTGAGTCTGCATGTGCGTGTCGTCATGGCAACGTGGTCCTGAAGACACACAGAGGTGCTTTTGAGTACTTTGCCTAGTGTTTAAATGCATGTGGACAGATTTAGTCAATCACAACCGTGCAAGTTTTAGTGTCCCTTCTTATCTTTTTGGCAGGTTCCATATAATATGTGAACTGGTTAAGTGAAGAGCAGAAGCCACTCTTCAAATGTTACACAATCCTTTTCTCACGCCCTTGCTGTCAACACCTATCCATGCTGAACGTTGCTAAGATATTATTGATTTGGCCAAAAGTGCAATATGCTTCAGAATGTAACTGACAGAGAGCAGTGCTTTTGTCCTGTGTTTTTTTCCGCACCTTAAAATGTCCTTTGTATATTTCTATTTGTCTTAACTGTGGGAACTTGTCCAGGCATGTTAAATGGACTTGAAATCCTTAACTCAAGGTGTAGAACAATTAAGTTATCAAGCCAATTGCATGACTTACTACAACTTGAATTTAGTTTGAAGTCAATTAACGCAGAAATCAGAGTTCAAATTACACACAATATTAAGTTGATGTAATTACCAACATTATTACGTCAACACAACTTCTACATTAATGTTTGCAACTTCAAATGTTTATCTAAATCAATTAACTCACATTTTTATCTTGCAACCATGCATTTAATTAAGTGGAGGTGAAAGGTCGCCTGAATTCGTTTTTAGAGTGTGCTTACCGCATCCTTTATGAGAAAACATTTCATAACATTAACACAACATATTCGAGGTGGTTTTAAATAACATATCCGTATTTATTTATTTCTCCAAGTTATGTTCCTGTGTGCACTGAGGAGTCGCACACAGGCGTTTGTTTAATCATTTTAAGATTGGCTTTAATCAATGTTTGAAAATTAATTCTACATTCTACAGAAAAGGTGGAAGTGCTGTCACTTACTTACACAAATGGTGGTGTTACTCTTCTTCCTGGTAACACGTAACACCAGTGACATTCCTATACATATAAGCTTTGTATAAAGTATACAAATAATAAAAAAAATAAAAATACTTTAAGCTCTACTTGTTTCATCAAGTTAAGAGTTAGTTATTGCTATTTAACAGGTTTTAGACGTTTTTAGAAGGAATATATTTCTTTCTGTAGAATAATATGATAAATGAGAGGTAACATTTTATTTATGGTATTATTTCCACACATTTCTCTCCATTCTTCCTTCTGCCAACGCTGTCGCAGTTTCTCGTGTCTCCCGTTATTGTGCGTAGTGCGTACGCATGGGTTAGAGTTTGCGTGGAGGACCGCACGTTTTCCCGTCAAGTTAGTATTTATAAATCGCAAACATTGTGTAGAAACTGGCGTACGCCATTTTTTGAGCGTCTATCCCTTTATAAATGAGGCCCCTGGAGATGAGGTGATGGAGCAGCCGTCAACCTCCAGGATGAAGTCACCAACCTCCAGGAGCAGCATCTTGAGTGCCTCAACCATGAGCTCTGTTTTCTTGCTGTTAGGCTTGAGGAAATGTGTTGACGTCCAGGTTTTTATTTCGTGCAGGCAGTTAAGGGACCGAGGGGGAACTGGGAGGATGGAGTAGTGCTCACAGATTGTGGGTATCATCAGAATAGCAGTGGAAGTTGAGTCCATGATGGCGGATGACTTTTGTTTTCAGTGAAGGTTGATTTCATCATCTTCTCAAACTGTTTGAAGTCGATGCTTTACGAACAGTTAACATATTTCTTCATAGGAACTTTCTATCGTAGTAACATATACTCAAGCATTATATATCCGGCAATCGCTCTGTCAAAACTGATCATGAAATACAATATAAACATAATGGGGAACAATAGTTGCTTTTTCTGTTGAATTGATGCTCATTATTTTAGGACTTAAGGTTCTTCAAGAGCCGATTGCTTTTGCTTTGGCTTTTTCTAAAGCGAGTTATATTTAGAGAACACAAGAGGAGTCTTTTCTCTCATGAAACCGGTGTGGGTGGGTTTCTCTGTTGAGGACAAGATTAGACATGCTTTATCAACATTAGAATGATGACATATGAAATCATAGTTTAAGTCAAAGACAAAGAATATCTGTTTTGTTAAATGTATCATTTTGATTATGTTGGGAATATCCTATCGCTTATTTCAACATTTGTTTATTTCCTTCTTTATGCAGAACTCACAGCTCATGAATAAAAATGCAGAACTTGTTTTGTTTGAGAGAATCACTGTTAACACCATGTAGTTGGAAATATTGCTGATGGTTATAAAGATGAAGCAACATCAGATTCCTGTAACACTTCAACATCTGGATATGTTCACTCTGTGCTTTAATAAAGAGACCTGACTTTACTCTGAGGGCCAGTTGTTGTTATTTATTGTATTCTGGAAGAGGTGTCTCATCCACTATATTCTGACTAACGGGGTAACATCCATAGTTTTCTTGTTATTGACTTTATATCAATTGCATTCTGGTAAATTGTATATATTCATTGTAATCTGGTGAATGGTGGCTTACTTATTGTGTTCTGAGCATTACCCCTGCGAGATGGAGTTCATGACTTTATGAGCTGTTCATGAGCACTCATGAAACATTCATGAACAACTCATTATATGTTCACTTGTCATGTTCATGAACCAAAATTCTTAAAATGCTCATGAACCATTTTAAAGAGCAGTTCATGAAATGTTTATGAACATTGTTCATTCATATAAAGTTCCTGTTTTGCTCATGACAGACTTTTATGAGCAATTTATGAACTTTTCATGATCCAGCCAATCACAAAATTATAATTAAAACCCCCAAAAGTTTGCATGAGCATTTCATGAACTTTTCATGACTATGAGCATTTCATGAATTTTGGATGATTGTGGCAAGTTCAGAATAGTTTTGAATATTCATGAGCATTTTATGAACTTTTGATGATCAGTGTGATGATTTTAAAGACCTCGTGAATATTCATCTACTATTTGAACATTTCTTTATTTTTTAAAACTTTTAATCTTAAAACAAAACAATAGTGCATTTGAAACTGAACATTATCTGTATTTATTTTGGTGACATTCATATCATTTTATGGTTTATCTGTACTGTTTGAGAAGCAGTACGAGTAAGTAGCGCCAAGGTGGAACCTTTGGCAGGTGAGCGGTGACATATGGGTTATCTTAGGGGGGGACACTTCCGCCCCTCCAGTCAGAAGCAATCCAGACGATCAACCGGATCCTGTGCATAATTATTGCTGCTGCACTTTTCTGTTTTCTACAGGTCAGTACATGATGAAAATGATCGATGTTAACTTGTGTGAATTAGATATGATGTCGGAGATGTTTAGGAGAGTGTGTCAGAAAGTTTTGAGCAAGTTTGACATAGTAACGGTATTTTAAAAATACTAAACTGTCGGTGTTCCGGATTGACTGGTTCCCCGATCAACTGGTTGACAGATGTGGAGGCGTGGCCTCGACTGAAATACACATTTCGATCGCTTCTTCTGTCGTTTACATACATCTTTTGGTATATTTGGCTGGATAGGAACACTTTGATGTACATTCAGTTCCAGTGTGTGAGGTTGTGCTTACGATGGCAATATCCGGACGCGAACAGCGAGGACTACAAAAAGAAAAACGAGTTGATCGGGGATGTCTGTTCAAAACATTGCGAGCTCCAATAAATCATTTAAACCAGCTATTGTTGCCAGACTTATTTCTGAATATCGTTCTTAATGTGATACCAAGTCCATCTGATACCTGTGTACACCTTCAGACAGCCTCCAAGTGAAGCACATGTTATTTACTCACAGTTTGAAAGCAGCGTGGAGAAGTCCTTCAGCTGTGTTAAACTGTGATCGCTCGAATAAATCCTTAAAACCAGCTATTGTTGCCCGATTTATCACTGAATATCGTTCCTAATGTGATACCAAGTCCATCTGAGACATGTGTACACCTTCAGACAGCCTCCCAGTGAAGCGTACGTTGTTTACTCAGAGTTTGAAAGCAGCGTGGAGAAGTCTTCAGCTGTGTTAAACTGTTCCTCTCAGGTAAACTGTGATTCGCCCATGGGAAAATGGGATCCGCCCAGATTAAACTGTGTTACGATTTCTGTGGCTATCTACCAGCGATCATGTTTAATATGAAAGACACACACATATACATCCCTTATAAAAACGGCATTCTGCAGCACTCATCCAGATAACATGTGACTGTTAACTCGTTTTGCAAAGATAGCAGCAGAAATGTCATTGCTGCATGTGCAGGGATATTAGACTTTAAAATGCTGATGGGTCATTAATGTTGGTCTCGGCAAACAATATTAGGAATCCTCTATTCAAACCACATAATATTCAGTGTCCATCGACATGAAAATAACAAAAAAGTTCATGCTGGACTCAAACCCGAGTCCCAACCATAGACTGTACAGGGTCCCAACAACAAAGGTCACTCCAGCCCTGCGCGTTATGAGTGCGCCACAGATCAACACGACGTATCGAACCACCACACTATAATATTTTAAATTAACCTTGTTAAAAAGTTCCAGAAAAATGCAACCCGACCATCATTTATAATGTGAGCGAATGTACACTTTAAGCCATATAATATACATATTATAATATAGTATACTGACTGAGGTCTGTATCAAGCCTCATTAAGACCCACCGAGATCAGATATCCTAGTTTATCAGCCTGCGAGCCCACATTATGTTGTGATAAGTGTTAGTTTTACATATAAGTGTGTTAGGGTTAATCTAAAATATTATAGTGTGGTGGTTCGATACGTCGTGTTGATCCGTGGCGCACTCATAACGCGCAGGGCTGGAGTGACTTTTGCTGTTGGAACTCGGGTTTGAGTCCAGCATGAACTTTTTTGTTATTTTCATGTCGATGGACACTGAATATTATGTGGTTTGAATAGAGGATTCCTAATATTGTTTGCCGAGACCAACATTAATGACCCATCAGCATTTTAAAGTCTAATATCCCTGCACATGCAGCAATGACATTTCTGCTGCTATCTTTGCAAAACGAGTTAACAGTCACATGTTATCTGGATGAGTGCTGCAGAATGCCGTTTTTATAAGGGATGTATATGTGTGTGTCTTTCATATTAAACATGATCGCTGGTAGATAGCCACAGAAATCGTAACACAGTTTAATCTGGGCGGATCCCATTTTCCCATGGGCGAATCACAGTTTACCTGAGAGGAACAGTTTAACACAGCTGAAGACTTCTCCACGCTGCTTTCAAACTCTGAGTAAACAACGTACGCTTCACTGGGAGGCTGTCTGAAGGTGTACACATGTCTCAGATGGACTTGGTATCACATTAGGAACGATATTCAGTGATAAATCGGGCAACAATAGCTGGTTTTAAGGATTTATTCGAGCGATCACAGTTTAACACAGCTGAAGGACTTCTCCACGCTGCTTTCAAACTGTGAGTAAATAACATGTGCTTCACTTGGAGGCTGTCTGAAGGTGTACACAGGTATCAGATGGACTTGGTATCACATTAAGAACGATATTCAGAAATAAGTCTGGCAACAATAGCTGGTTTAAATGATTTATTGGAGCTCGCAATGTTTTGAACAGACATCCCCGATCAACTCGTTTTTCTTTTTGTAGTCCTCGCTGTTCGCGTCCGGATATTGCCATCGTAAGCACAACCTCACACACTGGAACTGAATGTACATCAAAGTGTTCCTATCCAGCCAAATATACCAAAAGATGTATGTAAACGACAGAAGAAGCGATCGAAATGTGTATTTCAGTCGAGGCCACGCCTCCACATCTGTCAACCAGTTGATCGGGGAACCAGTCAATCCGGAACACCGGCAACAATAGATGCCATTTTCGCGGGCTTCAGCCGCGCCTGGGTAAATGTGACCTGAGCGAAGGCTCGCAGGCAGGTTAGCTGCTGCGCACGGGTAATATGTTTTGTTTACCTGAGTGAAGTCTTGCAGGCACATTGCCTTGTTTTTTGTTTATTAACCAGTTAAGCCCTGAGCCTGTTTTTCAGGTTTCAGGCTCGAAAATGCCACTAACACAACAAATGATATATCTTCACTTCTAAAAGGGGTAAATTAATCATTATTTTTCTCAAAGCAAGGTTACATCTGTGAGTTGGATGTAGAAGTGTCAGAATCAATATAGATGTTTTTATTTTAAAGTAAATTCAGATGGAACATAGTAAAAACATGTAAATTCTAATGTCCACCTAAAAAAAAACCTTTACTTATAGTGAAAACCACCCTTGCATGATGGGATAGTAGACTAAAAGCTTTAGGAATCCAAAGTATAACATATAATAAGTACCCTGTATCAAGATTGATGCAAAACAAGTGAAATTTGACCTTTTTAGAGAGATTTAGAAAAATAAAGTCTAAGCGGACTCACCTCTGGGTAATTTGGGAACCATCGGTTCCATTTGAACTTTTTCACTGTAAAAATCATTTTTATTACTTTGAATTATCACTATAGGTATTCATTCCATCCAAATACAACTGTTGTGAAAAAAAAACAAAAAAAAACATACTACTCTTACAGTGAGCCTCTGAATTAGCCCCGAGCGAAAAATGCTAACCTATTACAGCACCGAAAATCACTCCTCGCTCCCTTATTACTTATCCTAGCTGCACATCCAACACATTGTTTATGATCGCAAGGAGACACAGAATCTAACGGTGCCCACCTCAACAGCCCAACACTGAAAGATACAAACTCGCGACGTTATCAACAAAAACGTACATCAAAACAAATGGCGCTAGCGCTAATGCGCTAGGCTAACAATGACTTACCTTCCTCGTTTTCTGGTCTAAACTGGTCTTCAATGGCATTAAAACGATAAAAACGATGATGTAGTTAATCCATAGATTATTATCCAATGGGGCTGTGTCCCCTTTGAAATGTTCTGATAATCTATAAGCAATAAAACTGCAATTCCGTTATCTGCTGTCCGCTCTGTGCTCCGTGCGCTCTGGGTCCTGCTGCAATACCTGCTTCTTTACGCTGTAAACAATAAATGAAGTCTGCTGCGTAATGTTGGCACGCTGGCTGCCATTCTTTATACTTTACGCAGGACCATATCTCTGGAACCCATTGGTCGATTCGTGTGATTTACACCTTTTTCTTAACCATCAGAACCAATAGAATCGATGGGCAGTTCCCAAATCTACGTAAACATTACCATAGCGGACGTAATAGAGAAGCAAACGAAGCATATCTGAAAGTGCAAGCCTGGACGGCAATACTTTATACCGAGTATATTGCCATAAATATGATGATTGATTATCAGTAAAACATTCTACGTGACACAAAGACATTGGATTAACCTTGAGATGCGTTTTTATTCCGTTGAACACAACTTTTGATCACAAATCAAAAAAGGTAAGACGTAATTATTGTAATATTTTTGGAACCGGATGTTGTTTACTTTCTCTTTTCTGGCTGATAGCTCCAGGAATTCGAGGTTTTACAGTGATGACATTACATGTGTGGAATCTGTGGAGTCTCAGCTTTAAATCGTATATCTTGTTTGTGCAGTTAAGATAGTAATAAGGGCATTTCTACCGTGTGTTGTGTGTAAAAAAGCGTTAGCATTAGTTAGCATTGTTTCGCTCAATGCTAATTCAAAGGCTTGGTATTACTTTTGTGTTTTTTTTAGCTAACAATTGTTCTTATTGTCAGTTAGCGGAGTTTCTTACCTTTAAAAGGGTATGAAACATTAATAGTTTCATAAATGTTAAGAAGCCCTGAGACATGTGAGAGAAAAAAAACTGTGGGAGGGGTCCACTGGGGGGACCTTCGGGCTTAACTGGATAACATTGACAGTGTATTTTTGTGATCTCCATAATATGTTATATTTGGTAAAGATAGAAAGTATTATTAATAGCGTTGTGTGTTTATATTGACTGTTGAATGTCTCCTTGAGATACAGTAATGGACTGTGACAGACGGATAACTTAAATGGAGAAATGTGATGTTTGTAAAGTACAGCTATTTGAATGTAACTGTGTACTTTGAATTTTGAATAAGAAGCAATCCAGACGATCAACCGGATCCTGTGTATAATTCTTGCTGCTGCACTTTTCTGTTTTCTACAGAAATCATTTATTGTTGCTGTGGTACCCAAGCTTTTGGGACCCGTAACAAACAAATGTGTGCAGCTCAGTGTCAAGAACTGTGCTTCAAATGGTGATAGGATTAATTGTAGTGCTCCACCTGTATACATGTATGTTTGTTAATTTGAATAAAGTTCCATTGTGATTGACATAATTGTTGTTTTCTATGGTTGCCAATTGACCCACAGTCAATGGTTCATGAACAGTTCATGTACATGAACAGTTCATAGCCAGCCATTGAATTCTATTCAGTGACTGGGTATGAACTGTTCATGAAGTTGTTATGAACAGTTCTTGATATGTTCATGACCCATGGTTAATTCATGAACAATTCTTGAAATGTTCTTGGTTGAATACTGAATATCCCTACACTCACTGAACACTCCATTTCATGAATTGTTCATGAACCATTCCAGCACAGGAGTTTCATGAGTAGTTCATGAACTGCCCTAGTGCCATTTAATGTTCATGGAACTTTCATGAACAATTCATCAACTTTGTTATGAGCTGTTTATGAGCTGTTTATGAATATGGTTCACGGAATGTTCATGAACTTCTCATGACAAGTTCATGAACAGTTCACTATCATCTCACTGGGGTACTGGTTAAACTGGTGAAAGTTACCTAAAGCATTGCATCTTGGTCGAGATGACCTGAATCATTCTCAGCTTTACTTTCAAACTGTTTATGTTAGAATAATATTGAAAAGACTCGTTGTAACCCTGACCCTAGTTGGTCAAACATATGGTCCACAACAAGGCGGCCATCTTGAATTTGGTCAGATGTTCTACTTGGTGCTTGGTGCTGATGATCCATTACAGAGCACTTTACATTTCCACATTATATGCTCCAGGTTCTTCTGGTGATAACTGATCTTGAAGATGATTTCAAGGTCTCAGAAATGTATTGATTAGACATCATTCAAATGAAGCGGGCGATGCCATGTTAAGTATCAGCAATTCCTCTCTAACAGGAAGTGACATCATACGATCATGTGGAGGAGCTCTAGCATAAAGTGCTTTACCTTTGGGGTGGGGAATGAGCGACATTCTGAAATATAATTGTCACATAATGAGGTCAGAGTAATCAAGGAAGTACAACTCAGAAACCTACTTTCCATATTTGACATCGATACAGATCAAATGTTGAGCAGCTTGTTTCCCGACGTCGTGACGTTAAAAACAGAGATCCTTTTCACAGCAACTCGTGCACGTGTGATGTTGTGCACGTTGCTGTTTCCCCAATACATAGCACAAGCTGTGTTGACCTGATCCTGGCCTGTTGTCACTGTTCTAACTAGTCATATGTTAAGAAAGTGTTTTATATTATGTTGTAGTTTTAATTATGTTGTTTTGTGAAATCTAAATTAATATTAAACTCCCAAGGTTTTTGGAATACAACACTTTCCCCATAAATACACAAGTTGCTAAGAGGACTTTTTGGACTATAATGTTATTCTTGAACCTTTTATACACTAATCTACGTATGTGACAGTGAATCATAAGTTCTGGGTATTTCATGATACACTTATTTCCTTATCAATGAGACCCCCCCCCCCCCCCCCCCCTCTGTATTGCTTATCTAGACGCACCAGGCTTCTGAGGAAAATGGTGGCACCTTTACTCCTTAATCTCCGCAGCAGAAGGGAGCGGCTTCAGAGCTAACTAGTCATATGTTAAGAAAGAGTTGGATTCCAAGGAGACGCTTTGCACCTGGATTCCAAGGAAATGGGGAGGGAGTGTTGGCATCTCATTGGACTGCCTGAGGGTTAATAATAATAATAATAATAATAACTTCATTTGTATAGCACCTTTCATACAGGGGATTGCAGTTCAAAGTGCTTTACATCAGTAAGAAATAAGACATACAATCAGTGTAAAACAAGCAGCAAGAGCAAAGCATAAAGTGGGATCAAATACTGAAACATAAAAACATGGGGAATAAAACATAGAGAAATAGTGCTATGTCAATCACAGAGAATCGTGCAGTATAATAGTGTAAAGCCAAAATGCTTTGGTAAAGAGATCGGTTTTAAGCTGCCTTTTAAAAATGCCTAACGTATTGGGTTCCCTAATATTGTTGGGTAACGTGTTCCACAGTTTGGGAGCGTAGTTTACAAAGGCTGCATCATCGATCTTCTTAGGACTCTTTCTGGTGACCTCTAATAGACCTGCATCTGATGATCGCAGTGTTCTGGCGGGTGTGTAGTTCATCAGAGAGTCAGCAATGTAGCTGGGTCCTTGTCCATTTAGAGCTTTGTATGTGAGGAGAAGCACCTTCAAATCAATTCTGAAAGTTACAGGAAGCCAGTGTAGAGTAGCTAAGACAGGACTAACGTGTTCCCTCCTTTGGTATTCGTCAGTAGGCTAGCTGCAGAGTTTTGAATGAGCTGGAGTCTTCCAATAGCTTTCTTGGGGAGACCAGTGAATAGTGCATTGCAGTCGGCTAGATATAAAAGCATGAATTAGCTTCTCCGCATCATTTTGATTTATGAATGGTCGTACCTTCGGGTTAGGGTGTGTCATGGGAATTATGATTATCAGAGAATGCTTTGATGTTATTTAACATGTAAATAATGATACTCTGTAAGCCTTACACGTCAAGAGACGTAGATCTCAGCACTAGATGATCAGTCACAAGGTGCCATGTGAGCACACAGTGGGTGATCAGTGGTCTGATCATGGGTCTATTACTCTGATAGGGTCAGGGGTCAGTTATCTCCTGACTAAGCATGTATTCTTTGTCCCTGTATGAAAGCTCTCTCTTTTCACGTTGAGTAGTTGCACCCTGCTGTGGACACATTGCTCTTCATGTTGTTTGCCTCTTTTGCAAAAGATGAAAAAGACTCAGAAGGACAACTCTTTGACCAGTTTATTTCAAGAACTTCCACCACAGCTATAAACAGCCGGAGAACTCTGAGGCAGAGCTGTGGATCCCATGGATCTGCCAGAAACTGCAGTTCCTCAAATGATCAAGTGTCAGATATTGTTATGAAGGCTGTCTATCGATTACAAATTGCAATCGCGATTAATCGCATGATTGGCCAAAGTTAACTCTCGATAAATCGCAATTAATTGCTAATTATTTGCATGTTTTTAATCTATTCTACCTTAACCTGTTAGTTTAGAAGTCTAACACCAAGCGTCTGAATCAGCACTTAGCGAAACATGCTAACGCATCGTTAGCACATAACTCGCGACAAAGTCATGCTATCTGCACAAACTACATATCATATGAAAGCTGAGACTCCACAGATTCCATTGCTATAAGTCTCATCACTGTGCGACTTGATGTGGGAGTGGAAGGAAAGGCAGGAGTCAAAGATGACCCAGGTTGCGGACTTCAGGGGCCTCATTTATAACGCTGTGCGTAGGATTCACGTGGGAAAGTTGCTTACGTAGTAGAAATCCAAAAGATAGGTCCATACATTTGCCGCCATTTTCCGATTCACCGAACATTGCGTACCGGCGAGGAAAGTGCGTACGGCACTTCCTACGCCGGTTTCCCTTTATAAATCACAATGATCGGGGAATCCCTCCGGAGTGGAGTCATGACGACTGGATCTGAATTATGTGTTTGTATTTGGTGGTTTGTGTCCCAGCTGTCGATCAGCTGTGGGCAGGGTCTCCGCTGCAGCCTGTGCGTCTCAACCCCCCCCCCCCGCAGCAACCCTATATCCACCAGTTAAAGGAAATACAACTAATGTGTTGCGTTATATTAGCTGTTCAATTTACCACATATGGTGTTCTTAGCTTCCATACCTCCTGTGTTTTACGAGCGACTTATCAAGTCTTAGCAAACGGCATAAAACACGATTAAACGTGATAGTATATAAAACCATGCTCGAATCTACAACCTATAGAAATGCAACGGCGTCAGTTTAGACGTAATTCTGTCCTCCTGCACTCTAAAAACAAATGCCTTGGCTCAACAAAGAAAATCAACGCAACAGTTTGCATCGATGTTTATTGAGTTAAGACAACTTCTAATGAAATCGTCTTAAAGCAACAAAGTTATTTGAGTTAGGGGAGAAGGCTTTCCCTCTAATATCAGAGGTGTTTTTAATTACCACTTACTTCATAATTGGAGCATAAACACAAGTTTTGAAGTTGATTACTCAAAAGATTAAGTTGTTCCAACTTGTTTTACCACATGATTTAAATGTAATCTTAAATTGTATGGACTTAATTACCATCATTGTGAACACACGTTTTTAAGTTGACAAACATTTATAAATTAAGTTGCTCCAAATATATTGTATTTAATATTTTTCTTTCTTAGCTTTTTCATGTTTTTGCCTTTAAAGAAATAAATAAATTGATTCCACAACAAAAATATTAGGAAAT
This sequence comes from Gymnodraco acuticeps, assembly GCF_902827175.1. Classification (NCBI taxonomy): domain Eukaryota; kingdom Metazoa; phylum Chordata; class Actinopteri; order Perciformes; family Bathydraconidae; genus Gymnodraco; species Gymnodraco acuticeps. Next base: position 79,139 of record NW_022990189.1, on the reverse strand, counting down.
TCACTTTTTATTTTGAACTGCAGTTGTTTATTTCAACACATGTTTCAATCAGGAGAGAATTCATTTAGGTTGAACATGTATTGACACATACAGTATGATAAGGTGCATGAACACCTGAAACCACAGCTGACTGCAGGAGAGAGGAGAACCATTTTATAGTTTGGCTGCAGCTCGCTGATTGGCTGCTGGAGAATGAGGTGAAATGTAATTAAAGAGAACGCCTGTGATGAGCTGGTTATATGCAGCTGCAGAGTGAATGTATACACACCCAGTCTTCCTGAAAGAACTTGCGCTGAGCTTCATTTCAATCTTGAAAAAAAAGATAAATAACACAAATTTAAATTTCCCCACAAATAATAAATAAACACATTAGCCATATAACCATGGGACACGGGCACACAGCAAATACATGCTGCCATCACAACGAAGTTAGAGGCCTTTGCATATTTAAAACCAGTGCCTAATATGTAACATCTGTAAAGTTTTTGTAAAACTACAGAAACAAACTCTCAATGGCCGCCAGTCTGCAGATCTCACACATCCATTTCACAAAAGATGTAACAAAGATGTTTGCACTGCCGACAGTCATTATCTCAAACAGTATGAACACATTTAACGCAGAATGCTCATTCATTTGTTTCCCTCCACCACGGTGGTTGCCATCGTATGGTCAGATCCTGGGTGGAGCGGTCACTGATGAAGGCGATATTCATGTCCTTTTGAAGCACATTAAATAACAGGTTAGCGCATAAGAGATAATGAATTAGGTAATTGCATACTTTTTAAACTCTTAGTGAATTCAGAGCCATTATTACCAGCTGCTAAAGCAACGCTGGTATTGTTTTCACCTATTGAGTCTGCATGTGCGTGTCGTCATGGCAACGTGGTCCTGAAGACACACAGAGGTGCTTTTGAGTACTTTGCCTAGTGTTTAAATGCATGTGGACAGATTTAGTCAATCACAACCGTGCAAGTTTTAGTGTCCCTTCTTATCTTTTTGGCAGGTTCCATATAATATGTGAACTGGTTACGTGAAGAGCAGAAGCCACTCTTCAAATGTTACACAATCCTTTTCTCACGCCCTTGCTGTCAACACCTATCCATGCTGAACGTTGCTAAGATATTATTGATTTGGCCAAAAGTGCAATATGCTTCAGAATGTAACTGACAGAGAGCAGTGCTTTTGTCCTGTGTTTTTTTTCCGCACCTTAAAATGTCCTTTGTATATTTCTATTTGTCTTAACTGTGGGAACTTGTCCAGGCATGTTAAATGGACTTGAAATCCTTAACTCAAGGTGTAGAACAATTAAGTTATCAAGCCAATTGCATGACTTACTACAACTTGAATTTAGTTTGAAGTCAATTAACGCAGAAATCAGAGTTCAAATTACACACAATATTAAGTTGATGTAATTACCAACATTATTACGTCAACACAACTTCTACATTAATGTTTGCAACTTCAAATGTTTATATAAATCAATTAACTCACATTTTTATCTTGCAACCATGCATTTAATTAAGTGGAGGTGAAAGGTCGCCTGAATTCGTTTTTAGAGTGTGCTTACCGCATCCTTTATGAGAAAACATTTCATAACATTAACACAACATATTCGAGGTGGTTTTAAATAACATATCCGTATTTATTTATTTCTCCAAGTTATGTTCCTGTGTGCACTGAGGAGTCTCAAACAGGCGTTTGTTTAATCATTTTAAGATTGGCTTTAATCAATGTTTGAAAATTAATTCTACATTCTACAGAAAAGGTGGAAGTGCTGTCACTTACTTACACAAATGGTGGTGTTACTCTTCTTCCTGGTAACACGTAACACCAGTGACATTCCTATACATATAAGCTTTGTATAAAGTATACAAATAATACAAAAATAAAAATACTTTAAGCTCTACTTGTTTCATCAAGTTAAGAGTTAGTTATTGCTATTTAACAGGTTTTAGACGTTTTTAGAAGGAATATATTTCTTTCTGTAGAATAATATGATAAATGAGAGGTAACATTTTATTAATGGTATTATTTCCACACATTTCTCTCCATTCTTCCTTCTGCCAACGCTGTCGCAGTTTATCGTGTCTCCCGTTATTGTGCGTAGTGCGTACGCATGGGTTAGAGTTTGCGTGGAGGACCGCACGTTTTCCCGTCAAGTTAGTATTTTATAAATCGCAAACATTGTGTAGAAACTGGCGTACGCCATTTTTTGAGCGTCTATCCCTTTATAAATGAGGCCCCTGGAGATGAGGAGATGGAGCAGCCGTCAACCTCCAGGATGAAGTCACCAACCTCCAGGAGCAGCATCTTGAGTGCCTCAACCATGAGCTCTGTTTTCTTGCTGTTAGGCTTGAGGAAATGTGTTGACGTCCATGTTTTTATTTGTGTGCAAAGTTTAAATCTCTCAAGTCATATTACAGGATAAAGGAAATACAGTTTAAACTGCCGTATGCAGAGAAGACGCCGACGTGTCGCACTTATCATTCATATTACATCATCAATCAGATCATCGATCATATAATATCATAATATATCATATATTTCCGTATCTGGCCGTGCAACACTCACAGCGTCACAGACTGTATGCAGAAGTATTATTTTAAGCAACACATTAAGTTGACGAAACACTCGAGTCAAATGTAATTAAAGTCAGATCGTGTCTTAGACGTGAACGCGCTCTCAGCTGGAGAGAGAAACCCTGGCTTGATTTACCGAGTTGATAACCAGCGTCGTAGGACCGCTTAGCGAGATCTCGTTTGTTAGTTTGTTGTTGTTGTTGTTGTTAGTTTGTGTGTTACTCAAACATATCCAGGGTCTGTTGAACTGGCTTCGTAGTACAGGGCACAGGTGGCTGGCAGCGCTAATGTCAAAGACACAGACATTATACATTATATTTGTATTTTACCAGGATGCAGTGACACAAATATTTACATATTTACATGTACTATCTACAGCACCCGCCGCCCCTGACATCCCCCACTCCCCCCGTTGACAATTTACTAGCGGTACCGAAGTGGGCCGGTCGAGAGTCCCGGGATGATTTTTAGTCCCATTCCACCACTGGCAACATGACCGTATGATCGCCCATATTGACGCACCTAATTCCTAAACTTCTAACAGATACAACATAAACCGATCCTTCAGCCTCATATGAGCTCTCAGACACGTTCAACATTAAACTGTCATCGCTGTCTGAGCTTGCTGCTGTGTGCGCCATCGTGCGTTTACATGCAGATGCTGGGATCCTGAACGGTGCAGCTGGAGCGCTGTGCCCGCAATGACGTCACACATCATTTGGCGGGACTTGAAGAATCCCCGAGCAGATCCAGGAAATGGTCAACATTGAAGGGCAGATTAATGGTTATCAAAGTACAAATATCCAAAATCAGTTCAGTAACGGTTTTCAAGGGGACAATATTTACTCAAATTGATGGGTTTGGATGATGGGGGAAACTCGTGTCACAGGCTCTTTAAGGTGTTGCTTAAAATAATACGTCTGCATACAGTATATGTGACAATGTAACTAAGTGTTGCACGGCCAGATACGGCTCGAGAAGCTGACTCAGATAAGGAAATATTGTGATATCGATGTGAGATCGATGATCTGATTGATGATGTGATGTCAGTGTGATATGAATGATAAGTGCGACAAGTCGGCGTCTTCTCTGCATACGGCAGTTCAAACTGCATTTCCTTTTTCCTGTAATATGACTTGATAAATTTAAACTCCGCACACTGAGCTCTGATTGGTCAGCAGGCGGTGCTTTCACTGAGTTGATCTCTTTTCTATAGACGCCGGAGCCGGGCAGCGTAAGATGAAAAAAAAAGTTATTTAGCCTTCCCAAACCTGAGCCTCACGCGCCGTCTATGATTGTATGTATTCATTGTAATCTGGTGAATGGTGGCTTACTTATTGTGTTCTGAGCATTACTGGTTAAACTGGTGAAAGTTACCTAACGCTGCTGCTCGAGTCCTCACTAACACTAAGAAAGTGGATCACTCCTGTTCTGAAGTCTTTACACTGGCTTCCTGTGTGTCAAAGAATAGATTTCTAAATACTGCTGCTGGTTTATAAAGCACTGAATGGTTTAGGCCCAAAATACATTTCTGACCTCCTGCTAAATGATGAAGCATCCAGATCTCTCAGGTCTTCAGGGACTGGTCAGCTTTCTGTCCCCAGAGTCAGAACTAAACATGGAGAAGCAGCGTTCAGTTATTATGCTCCAAATATCTGGAACAAACTCCCAGAAACCTGCAGGTCCGCTGCAACTCTGACTACTTTCAAATCCAGGCTGAAAACTTTTCTTTTTAATGACTGATTTTAAATGCCATTTTCTTAATCTCTTTCATTTTTTGTAAAGCACTTTGAATTGCCTTGTGTTGAAAAGTGCTATATAAATAAACTTGCCTTGCCTTGCCTTGCCTAAAGCATTGCATCTTGGTCGAGATGACCTGAATCATGCTCAGCTTTACTTTCAAACTGTTTATGTTAGAATAATATTCAAAAGACTCGTTGTAACCCTGACCCTAGTTGGTCAAACATATGGTCCACAACAAGGCGGCCATCTTGAATTTGGTCAGATGTTGTACTTGGTGCTTTGTGCTGATGATCCATTACAGAGCACTTTACATTTCCACATGATATGCTCCAGGTTCTTCTGGTGATAACTGATCTTGAAGATGATTTAAAGGTCTCAGAAATGTATTGATTAGACATCATTCAAATGAAGCGGGCGATGTTAAGTATCAGCAATTCCTCTCTAACAGGAAGTGACATCATACGATCATGTGGAGGAGCTCTAACATAAAGTGCTTTACCTTTGGGGTGGTGAATGAACGACATTCTGAAATATAATTGTCACATAATGAGGTCAGAGTAATCAAGGAAGTACAACTCGGAAACCTACTTTTGAAAGCCTTACTTTGGAATGAAAAAGTAGGCCCCTTTCATTCCACCCCATGTGTGGAATATAAAGTACACAGAAAAAAGTCGGCCGTTTGTATTTAATGAAGACTGAACCGTTTCAGTGCGCCTTCATTCTCCATGTTATTTTCCTCAGCCACTTCTTTAGAAGTTACTCATGAAACTGAATTACATAATCTGGAAACTATTCAACCATTCACGCCAAGTAGATTATATCACATCTTATATTGCTGTCTGCACAGGTACAGGATGACTGTAAAAACAACTAGATCAAATGCTATCCCCATAGGCGGCGCGTGAGGCTCAGGTTTGAGAAGGCTAAATAATTTCCGGCGTGTATAGAAAAGAGCTCAACTCAGTGAAAGTACCGCCTGCTGACCAATCAGAGCTCAGTGTGCGGAGTTTAACTTTATCAAGTCATATTACAGGATAAAGGAAATACAGTTTAAACTGCCGTATGCAGAGAAGACGCCGACGTGTCGCACTTATCATTCATATCACACTGACATCACATCATCAATCAGATCATCGATCATATATATATATATATATATCAGCTTCTCGAGCCGAATCTGGCCGTGCAACACTCACAGTGTCACAGACTGTATGCAGAAGTATTATTTTAAGCAACACATTGAGTTGACAAAACACTCAACTCAAATGTAATAAAGTCAGATCCCCTCGTGTTTTAGACGGGGCAGTGATATCATAAACCTGTTGTACGCTTTCAAACACTCGGTAGTTTATTTATTTTTTAACCAGTTGTTCTGTATTCTCCTTGCAGGTGCAACTATGTGGCTTGTATCCTGGATGATATGTTTAAGTCATCATGGATGTTTAAAGTTCATATTTGTCTAATATTAGTTTACTTTTCATTAATGAAGTATGACGCTGAGCTGTCAGTACACTTGTCCCTGTTTGTGTTTGGTCAAATGTAGCTAACCCCGCCCCTTTCACGTGAACGCGCTCTCAGCTGGAGAGAGAAACCCTGGCTTGATTTACCGAGTTGATAACCAGCGCCGTAGGACCGTTTAGCGAGATCTCGTTTTGTTAGGGTTAGTTAAGATAACTCATATCAGACATATCCAGGGTCTGTTGAACTGGCTTCGTAGTACAGGGCACAGCGCTAATGTCAAAGACACACACATTATATTTTTATTTGACCAGGATGCAGTGACAAAAATATTTGGGAAGGCTTAGCCTTCCCTAGCCTACAGTACCCGCCGCCCCTGGCTATCCCCTATTTCCTATTTCTTTGTGAGAGGTGACTTGGTATTACTTATGTCACCCGTTTAAGACATGTTCTTTCTTGTCTGTGGAAATACTGCATTCCCGAGCACAGTGGACTTTCTGTTTATCTGTTTATCACATGGTTATAGCATAATTCTGAGGAAGCCGTTACAGCCGGTTAGGCAGGTCGGAAATGTTTTGGCAGGTGTGTTCAGGAGTGAGAACAGGGGGTCAGGGGAGGAGAGTATCTGACAGTATATAAGTCACCTCACAACATCACATTTCATCAGACTTGAAGCTCCTGCTGGAAGTCAGAAGACCCTCACCCAACTCTGCTGATCTACACAACTTCACCAGGTGAGGACTAACAGACGAACACACATTTATTTTAAAAACTGTACTTTTCTGTGTAAAACAGCTGCTGGATTAGTGTCTGCAGGGAAATACTGCATTACTAAGCACAGTTGAGAGTCAGACTCCAAGTGTTATTAACTCTCAACACTCCTACTCCTTAACAGACGTTTAAATCAGGTTCTGAAGTCTGTGTTGTTTCTTCTCAACAGGTTGGAGAAATGGCCTCAGATCAAATGATCATTGCTGCTCTGGGACGACCCTTCACCCTAGGGATGCTCTATGATGCTCGGAGAGATGAACTGGTGCCAGGTAAGACTTCACATAGTCACAAAGCTTTCATCATAGTCACCGTACAACAACAATTCACCAGGCCTGACATTACTTTGTTAAGTTATCTTTTGATTCTCGTCGTGCCATTTTAAATTGAGTGTGTAATGAGAGTTGTTTCTTTGTCTCTTTGTGCACCTGTGTATATCGGGATGTTCTTTCACTGCTTTTGTCCGTAGATTATATTTTCTATGCATTTATTACACGGCTTAGTTGAATACTTGATTCTGATTGGTCAATAAGAACATTTCAGAGGTTATTGATACACTATAACACACCACTGCAAAATAATGATCTTTGCTGAGGAGGATCAAGGGAGAGAAAGAAAGAGGTTAAAAGACAGAGCGTTGGAAGTCAAATAAATGAACTGAAGCAGAAAGACAGGAAGTAAACACTAACAGGAACACGGTATGGGCTCTGTCGGGTTTAAGGACTTGTTTGTGGAAACTGTGAACAGACTTGGACAGAGAACATTGGTCAGAGCTCCATCAGTTAGTGCAGAGCGGAGTTTACTTTCTTAGAGGAAGAAATACGATCATTTTCAAGTCAATAAAATAATTTAAATGAATATTGGGAGTCAAGTCGTTAGTGTGTTAGTGTGCTAGTGTGTTAGTGTGTAATAAGCGGGATAATGTGCAGCGAGGCGGGCATTATTCAGAGTGATCAGGGAGCCCGACGCTAAGCGGAGGGATCTTGATCAGCGGGTCGGGTCAGAATCTACAGAATGCTAGAGTACAAAAGAAGATTTTTTGTTTGGGTTATTTTGTTTGTTCCTGTGGTCAAAGCCGCAAAGTCACAAATGGCAGATTTTCAGAAAAAAAGTTAAACTAAATAAAAAAATGTACAATTAGATTTTCTCTTAGAAAGTCTTTAATCTCAGAACTGAAAAAAGGAAATCACTTTAGATCTCCTCTGTACTCTAGAATTATTAAATATTGAATGCTAGAGTATTGAAGAGTAAAATGGCCACTTGTGAACCATTTTTTTATATTTAACAAAAAGTTCATTTTTTTGTGTTATGAGATTAAGGTCCTGCCCCATATCACACACACACACACACACGCACGCACACACACACACACACACACACACACGCACGCACACACACACACACACAACACACGCACGCACACACACGCACACACACACACACACACACACACACGCACACACACACACACACACACACACACACACACGCACACACACACACACACGCACGCACACACACACACACGCACACACACACACACACACACACACACGCATGCACACACACAACCCCCCGCCCCCTCCAGAGATCCTGGGTTGGGGAGATCTGCTTTTTAACATACTGTGCCGCCGTTCCGTGGTCCAGCCCCGTCCTGCACTTTTTAACCAGTCTTTTAAAACGGTCTTGTCCTCACAGAGCTTTTATAATGCTTTTAAAAGGGGTTTTACAAGTTCTTAATAGGGCTATGTTTATGGAGGTTTTTAATGTTTTTCTGGTTCAGGACGATATTTACTCCCTCCATGGTGTCGACAGCCCTACGCTCTTCCACAACCTAACCCTAAACCTAACCAAGTCGTCATCCTAAAATTAATGATTCCCCTTATGGGGACCTCCAATTTGTCCCCATAAGGGAGACGAGTCCCCACACGTGACTGTGTAAACAGATTTAGGTCCCCACAAGTATAGTAATGCTAGACCACACACACACACACACACACACACACACACATATTTCTGGCAGGATATGAAGCTGCAACCTGTAAGACTTTGAAATTATAAGTTTGATGATAATTTATATAAACAAAAGTTTTGCCCTGAACTGATCCGAAAACTGTTTTCTTTCCAATTAATTCAGGTTTCAGTATGTGTAATGAGGAAACTCTAAACGTAAAACCAACTCCTCAGCACAGCAGTTATTTTGAAATGTCTGCATCTGACTCCATCGAATCCAAGTCCACCATGATGGACATTGATGCTTCTCTGAAGGCCAGTTTCCTGTGTGGACTGATAGAAGTTGGAGGATCTGCCAAATATCTGAATAATGAGAAGAAATTCCAGAATCAGAGCAGAGTGACGTTTCAGTACAAAGCTACCACCAACTACAAGCAGTTGTCAATTGATCATGTGACTCTGGACACCAAACAGATGGAGTTTATTAAGAAGGGCTCAGCCACTCATGTAGTCACAGGCATCCTGTATGGGGCAAATGCTTTCTTTGTGTTTGACAGTGAGAAGTTAGAAGCCACCCAGGTTAAGAAGATAGAGGTCAGCATGCATGCTGTGATGAAGAAGATTCCTTCTTTAAATATTGAGGGAAGTGTTGGCATCGAGCTGACTGATGAAGAGAAAGCCCTGACTGATAAATTCTCCTGCAAATTCTACGGAGACTTCATTCTTGAAAGCAACCCAGCAACATTTGTAGATGCAGTGCAGACCTATGTAGAACTTCCACAGCTACTGGGAACAGATGGAGAGAATTCAGTTCCTGTGAAGGTCTGGCTGACGCCACTGAAGCGTTTTCATCCCGAAGCTGCTGAGCTGGCAGGGATCAGCAATGGACTAGTTATCAAGATGCAGGAAGCTCTGGAAGATTTAAAGGAAACACAAATGAGATGCAACGATTCTCTGCAAGACAAAGTGGTAGAGAGTTTCCCCGTGCTTCAGGAAGAGTTGAGCACTTTCCTCAAACTGTGTGGTTATTATAAAAAGAACATCCAGCAAGCCATGGCAGAGAAACTTCCCTCCATCCGTGAAGGAAAGGAAGATGAGAGCTCACTGGAAAAAGTATTTGAAGACAGGCACAAGTCACCCTTCAAACATGAAGAACTAAACAAGTGGCTGGAAAACAAAGAGAGAGAAGTCAACGTCATCAAGTCCTTTGTCGACACCATGGAGGGAGTAAAGATCGTCCTGAACCAGAACGAGCTGGACAGAGAGGTCCTTGCTTCAGGTGTAGAAGATGTTCTGTGCTTTGTTTTCACCTCCATGCTAAAGGGTGACATCTACCTCGATGAGATGGCTGACTTCTTGAAATCACCCAAGTTAGGAAGTACCGATGAAGAGGAGTGGTACTACTCCGAAGAACTTCTGAAAACAATGAGAGAAAAAGCCACATTTCTCCAGGGTGCTTCCAAAGGGCTGAAGAACAACAGCAAATTCCGTTTCCTCATAACGGCCAAAACCAATCCCAAATACAAAGGAGCAAGCATCTACCACTACAAGAAAGGCCAGCTGGTCAATGAAGACTTTCAACGTCCAAAGCCTCCTTCTGTGGAGACCATCAAACACAAGAGAGATCTGATCTGGTGTAAGTCAGGCTTTTTTTGAGTAAAATATATGAGTTCTCCAGCAGTTTGACCATCAAAGTTACTGATAAGATATTTTGTTATGTTTTCTCCATCAGATGCCTGTGATCTCAACCTGGACCCAAACACTGCCAACAACCGTCTCACTCTGTCTGACGGAAACAAAAAGGCAACGTGTGGAGCATCGCAGGATTATCCTTCTAACTCAGAGAGGTATAGCTCATGGACACAGGTGTTGTGCAAAGAGGAGTTATCTGGGTGCCATTACTGGGAGGTAGAGTGGAGCACCACTGACAATGAGTCTGTTTATGGGGCTGTTACATACAAGGGATCTAACAGAAAAGACAACAATTTGAGCGAGTTTGGGCATAATCCAGTATCCTGGTGTTTCGGCAAAGGTTTATATTCAGAAAAAATCCATCTTAAGGCATTCAATGTCAAGCTGAAGTGGCAAAAAACCCATCTCCCTGGTGAGTTCAGTAGATTCGGGGTGTATCTGGACTGGCCTGCTGGCACTGTGTCCTTCTACGGAGTCTCCGGCCACACACTGACTCACCAGCACACCTTTCGCACCACATTCACTGAGCCTCTTATCCCAGGCCTCAGGGCTCATCTTGATTCCAACTATGCCTACCTGTGTCCAGTTGAATTGTAAATTAACTGGATTCATACAGCGCTCTTTCAGTCTTTACGACCCATCAAAGCGCTTTTACATTGGCAGCCATTCACACACATTCATAGAGGCAGAGGCTGTCACACACCTGCTCATAGCCTAACGTTCACACACATCTACACACATCCCAATATAACTTAAACCTGCTACTCAAAATCAAAAATGCATTCAAAGAGGGACAGGGAAATGTTTTATTATTGCTTTCAACAATTTAGCGTGTATGATTGAGTATTCTGGGGAGTGGTGTTCACTGTACTCTGGTTAGAGTTCCCATTCATTAACATTGTGTGCAGTTATTGTCTGGTGTGAAGCGGGTACACCTGTTGAACACCTGAGAGGTCAACATGTCCCAACTCCTCCCACTAAGGCAATGATGAAGAACTCTTAGCTTCTTGGTCGCTCTAAAGTTTGAAATGGCAACCTAACATCCCATTCTAACTTTAACGTGCTCCACAGAATCAAACATTCATTCAAACCCAGAGGGACCAGAACAAACGAGGATATCAAAAAGTGACTTTTGTTTATCAGTAAATGTTGATTTCATCATCTTCTCAAACTGTTTGAAGCCGATGCTTTACGAACAGTTGAACAATATTTCTTCATAGGAACTTTCTATCGTAGTAACATATACTCAAGCATTATATATCCGGCAATCGCTCTGTCAAAACTGATGTTGAAATACAATATAAACATAATGGGGAACAATAGTTGCTTTTTCTGTTGAATTTATGCTCATTATTTTAGGACTTAAGGTTCTTCAAGAGCCGATTGCTTTTGCTTTGGCTTTTTTTAAAGTGAGTTATATTTAGAGAACACAAGAGGAGTCTTTTCTCTCATGAAACCGGTGTGGGTGGGTTTCTCTGTTGAGGTCAAGATTAGACATGCTTTATCAACATTAGAATGATGACATATGAAATCATAGTTTAAGTCAAAGACAAAGAATATCTGTTTTGTTAAATGTATCATTTTGATTATGTTGGGAATATCCTATCGCTTATTTCAGCATTTGTTTATTTCCTTCTTTGTGCAGAACTCACAGCTCATGAATAAAATAAAATGCAGAAATTGTTTTGTTTGAGAGAATCACTGTTAACACCATGTAGTTGGAAATATTGCTGATGGTTATAAAGATGAAGCAACATCAGATTCCTGTAACACTTCAACATCTGGATATGTTCACTCTGTGCTTTAATAAAGAGACCTGACTTTACTCTGAGGGCCAGTTGTTGTTATTTATTGTATTCTGGAAGAAGTGTCTCATCCACTATATTCTGACTAACGGGGTCAAATCCATAGTTTTCTTGTTATTGACTTTATATCAATTGCATTCTGGTAAATTGTATATATTCATTGTAATCTGGTGAATGGTGGCTTACTTATTGTGTTCTGAGCATTACTGGTTAAACTGGTGAAAGTTACCTAAAGCATTGCATCTTGGTCGAGATGACCTGAATCATTCTCAGCTTTACTTTCTAACTGTTTATGTTAGAATAATATTCAAAAGACTCGTTGTAACCCTGACCCTAGTTGGTCAAACATATGGTCCACAACAAGGCGGCCATCTTGAATTTGGTCAGATGTTCTACTTGGTGCTTTGTGCTGATGATCCATTACAGAGCACTTTACATTTCCTGTAATGTTTTTTCTGAACAGCAGTGGCTTCCTCCGTGGTGTCCTCCCATGAACTCCATTCTTGTTCAGTGTTTTACGTATCGTAGATTCGTCAACAGAGATGTTAGCATGTGCCAGAGATTTCTTTAAGTCTCTAGCTGACACTCTAGGATTCTTCTTCACCTCATTGAGCATCCTGCGCTGTGCTCTTGCAGTCATCTTTACAGGACGGCCACTCCTAGGGAGAGTAGCGACAGTGCTGACCTTTCTCTATGTATAGACCATGTGTCTTACCGTGGACTGATGAACATCAAGGCTTTTAGAGATACTTTTGTAACCCTTTCCAGCTTTATGCAAGTCAACAATTCTTAATGGTAGGTCTTCTGAGAGCTCTTTTGTGCGAGGCATGGTTCACATCTGGCAATGCTTCTTAAGAATAGCACATTCAAAAGTGGTGTGTATTTTTTATAGGGCACGGCAGCCTTAACCAACACCTCCAATCTCGTCTCATTGGTTGGACTCCAGGTTGACTCCTGACTCCAATTAGCTCTTGAAGAAGTCTTTAGCTTAGGGGTTCACATACTTGTTCCACCCTGCACTGTGAATGTTTACATGGTGTGTTCAATAAAAACATGAAAACATATCATTGTTTGTGTGGTATTAGTTTAAGCATAATGTGTTTGTCTATTGTTGTGACTTAGATGAAGATCAGAACACATTTTATGACCAACTTATGCAGAAATCCAGGTCATTCCAAATGGTTCACTTTTTCTTGCAACTGTATTCATTGTAATCTGGTGAATGGTGGTTTACTTATTGTGTTCTGAGCATTACTGGTTAAACTGGTGAAAGTTACCTAAAGCATTGCATCTTGGTCGAGATGACCTGAATCATTTTCAGCTTTACTTTCAAACTGTTTATGTTAGAATAATATTCAAAAGACTCGTTGTAACCCTGACCCTAGTTGGTCAAACATATGGTCCACAACAAGGCGGCCATCTTGAATTTGGTCAGATGTTCTACTTGGTGCTTTGTGCTGATGATCCATTACAGAGCACTTTACATTTCCACATGATATGCTCCAGGTTCTTCTGGTGATAACTGATCTTGAAGATGATTTAAAGTTCTCAGAAATGTATTGATTAGACATCATTCAAATGAAGCCGGCGATGCCATGTTAAGTATCAGCAATTCCTCTCTAACAGGAAGTGACATCATACGATCATGTGGAGGAGCTCCAGCATAAAGTGCTTTACCTTTGGGGTGGTGAATGAGCGACATTCTGAGATATAATTGTCACATAATGAGGTCAGAGTAATCAAGGAAGTACAACTCAGAAACCTACTTTCCATATTTGACATCGATACAGATCAAATGTTGAGCAGCTTGTTTCCCGACGTCGTGACGTTAAAAACAGAGATCCTTTTTACAGCAACTCGTGCACGTGTGATGTTGTGCACGTTGCTGTTTCCCCAATACATAGCACAAGCTGTGTTGACCTGATCCTGGCCTGTTGTCACTGTTCTAACTAGTCATATGTTAAGAAAGTGTTTTATATTATGTTGTAGTTTTAATTATGTTGTTTTGTGAAATCTAAATTAATATTAAACTCCCAAGGTTTTTGGAATACAACACTTTCCCCATAAATACACAAGTTGCTAAGAGGACTTTTTGGACTATAATGTTATTCTTGAACCCTTTTATACACTAATCTACGCATGTGACAGTGAATCATAAGTTCTGGGTATTTCATGATACACTTATTTCCTTATCAATGAGACCCCCCCCCCCCCCCCCCCTCCTGTATTGCTTATCTAGACGCACCAGGCTTCTGAGGAAAAGGGTGGCACCTTTACTCCTTAATCTCCGCAGCAGAAGGGAGCGGCTTCAGAGCGATAACTGCTGCTGCTTCTCAACCTGGGATTTAGTTTGCTCTAGTTTTTGTAAATATCTTTTTTTAATATCCCCAGTTTCTTTCCACCAAAGCAAGTGATGCTTAGCATGCACATTGGGTTTGGATTCACACAGTAGTGATACATACAGCAGTATTCATGTTCTCATAAGGGTTTCAGAGGAGCCTTTGAGTATGAACTTAATTGTCTCTAACCCTAAGAAGCACATGACATGTTTGACCCGCTGAGAAAAGGATGGAGGGGTTTGTTGCTCGTGTAAAATAAGCTCTATGTTCCACTTTCAGTTGTATCAGGCTATGTTCAGCAGAATAATCACATGTTTAAGTATCGAAACAAGTGATTCTTAGGCAGGCTGTGCAGTTCAGATAATTGAGAGAAAGACGCAAATGTGTCCTCTATGTGAAGATTAAAAATTGATGAAATCCTTTATCAAACCAAACAGTCGAAGCTTGTTCTGTACCGGGTGGGGTGAACATGGGATTTGACTTAATGAACAAGTGCCTTGTGGTCCAAAGGGCCTCCTGACCTCAGCCCATAGTCTCGTTGAATGACTTACTATTACACCTGAGTCCAAATGATGATTGAGGAGGGGTAAGTCTGCACGAACCACTGAGCCCAGGTGGTGCTGATATAAAGAACACTCATTTCACCCAGTCTGCCTTTTCTGGCATTGGTTTGTTTCAAACCAGTGCACCAACTTCTGAATGCTGCATGGCTAATCGTAGAAAAGGTCCTTCATATTCATCGTAATGTCATTTAGTCCGTACTTTGCTTTCTGATGCGGTAACATACTTATTGTATTCTGGTTAATATGATCATTCATTGGATAATATCTGTGATTGCTCTATGAAACGCTTTGCACAGGTTCACTGACGCGTAACATGAAGATAACGTGTTGTGCTGTTTTGGATTCACAGCTCTTTGCTGTCAACATTTAGTGAGTTGCTAAATCGAGCATTAGCATGGAAGAACTTAAAATGTTGAGATCTGGGCTTCCACCCTAATTATTGACTCAATGAAAGTACAAGCTTATCAAACCTGTGTTACAGTTAATGAACACGTCTGACTCTGCTGCGCTTCCTGTCAGCAGTTACTCATAACTTTGGAAGGACTTCTGTACCACGTTAACTAATGTTACTGATGTTCTTATTCTTTACTAGGATCCCCATTAGCACTAGCATGAGCATTAGCTATTCTTCCTGGGGTCCTCACACACACAAAACATACATAAAACATACAATGTTAGGCTTCCTCTTTGCCTTATACCCACAACTATTTGACTGGCCTCTGGCTGATCACCCATAGAGCAGAATAAAACAATTAATGCATTTTGATATTTGCTTTTTTATAATTTATAATTTCTTAGTCCTTTGTTGGAAAATGAGTACTAAAACTATACATTTTAATTTGTAATCTAATGGGCCGTTTCTAGCTTTTTGGGGGCCCTATGCAAGATGCTGTTTGGGGGCCCTAGGGTGCGTCTCACTTCGGTTATTTTTCATTTCCTCGCTCCTCGGGCTCGGTATCACCGGAAGTTGATTTTTCTGCGCCATCTTGAGTACCGTCCCAGTGGCCTTATTTTTGCCGGAGGATCGAGGAGTGATAACGGAGGAGCGATAATCGAGGAACTACCAGACCATCCTCCGGTGAAATCCTCAGATACTCGCTCCGCCCCCTTACTGTGTATCGCTCACTGATTGGACGATGCAGTGCATGCACTGTTCTGGCTGCTGTCAGACAATCAGCTGTGCGGCGTCATCACAAACGGATGTCGCTTCACGTGACGCTCCGGAGGAAACAACGTCCCATTGCTCTTAAAACTAATTTCCCTGCTTCTCGAGGTTTCCTTGTGTCTCTCCATGCTTCCCTGGTGGGAGGGACTAAACGATAGATTGTATATATAAATGGACGTAGGGTTCGTGACGTCACCCATAGGATTCTTCAGAGTTGCCGAGAAGCCCTTAGTAGGCGGAGTCGGCCACTAACGGCTCGACAGTGACATCAGAGTTCAACTCCCGCCTGCTCCAAATAAGGGCAAAGAGGCGGAGCCGAGGCGGGACCTCCTGCCACCGAGCTGGAAGTTCCAGAGCTAGCTGAAGCTACCAAGCTAAGCTAACATGCTCCCCATCTGCACACTGCCATGGCATTTTACATTTCTAAGGTAAGCGGACATGAAACTATTCAGCAAAACTATAAATAATAATCTAAGTTATTGAGTTTTAATATAATACTTCAGAATCTTAAAATCCCTTAACAATGCAATATGCAATTGTGCTAAATTCAACTCTGGAATCAAGAAAATATTAATATGTTTGCATGACATTAGTTATATTTTGATATCACTTAACTATACGTTTAATACATTTAAGTCAAGCTAAGCTACATGTGATGGTAGCTAGTTAGTGCTCTTACCTGTGAGGCCTCCTCCAAACAGCATAATAACCAGACTGTATCATTAAAACTAAGTACCAGTTCTAGATCCTTGACTTTAGACAAACAATTCAAAAGATAAAATGTATTTAAAGACCAATCTTTATTTGAATGTGCCTCTTAACCTGAGATATTAGTTATACAGTAATAGTATTGACAATCTAAAAAAACTGAGCAACTCAATAGTCAACTTTATGTTTCTTATTGTCTAAAGCATTTATTATTTTCATTTTCCCCCTCTCATATTCAGTGTGGACGGATTGAGACAGCATGGTGTCCAGAGAGCTGCAGACTTCAGGGAGAAACCTCCGTGTGATGGACGGATTGAGACAGCGTGGTGTCCAGAGAGCAGCAGAGACTTCAGGGAGAAACCTCCGTGTGATGGACGGATTGAGACAGCATGGTGTCCAGAGAGCTGCAGAGACTTCAGGGAGAAACCTCCGTGTGATGGACGTCCTGTCTGTTGGTTTGAAGAGGACTGAGGGTCTTTCCTCAGCGAGGAGGACCAGGCCTGATGGAGGAGCCCATGCTGGGCAAAGCTGATACCAACTGCACAGGCCTAGTCTGTCACTTTATTTGACTAAATGTGTTCACTTATACATTTAATAGGTTTACACCTTCTGTCCATATGTGCTTTTTATTTAAAACATGTTTGATTAACTTTTGGTTCACATTTCAATAAATTGTATTTGTATTTGCACTCCTTTTGTCCATTATTCTTACTGAAAATGTTAGATTACACATTCACATCTGACTGAAGATTGGTCCCATTTATTTGTGACGTTGCAAACTCTGCGGTACAAGGCACAAGTGATGTGAAGCTCATAAAGTGAGGCAAATAGAAATAATCAGCTGATGGAGTGTAGCTGTGGAAATAGCTGCATTAAATCAGCTGACTGTGTTTTCACAATAAAAGTAGTTTCTTAGTGAATGTCCTGTACTGGTCTTAACATCTCATAACATCAGCTTTTAATGTTCCTCTTGGATGTTCTTCTTGACCCTCAGAGAAGGAGAACATGTTGTGTCTTTCAGGCATGTCCTTTCCTAACAAAAATGACAGGAAACATAAAACATATTATTGCAGAACAAGTGTGTTATTTATGAAAGCGGTGTGTTTGTGTGTTTAGGGGCTGTAGATATCATTATTTTGTAATTGTAATGGTTTTTTTTTAATTTCAACAATGAGCTACAAAGACAATCAGATTATGAATAAACACTATGAAGTTCATCAACATTGAAATATATGTTATTATCAAAATAATATTTAACTGTTATCAAAACGTAGTGCTGCTGTAGAAGCTTGCTCTGTTGTCTCACTGAAAGAATCACTTTTACCACGTTTTTTACAGACAATATTGAGAGATAAATAGTAGCAGTTCTCACTATGTGTTAAATATCTTTGCCTTCAATACATTAAATTAGAAAGCTGACAAAGTAATATTGCTTGTTAACAATAACATCTAAATGTAACTTTTTGCATGGATAAAACCCTCAACTTAACTGATGTGTAGGTGATCTAGTATTTAGTATTGTTTAATGGAATGTATATCAGTGTATTAAAGTCAATACTTCATTCATTTAAACCAATATCTTTCTTGATTCTTTGTACAGTATGAAAAAAAGAGTCTTTGTACCTGAGCTGAAGTTCACTGCTGTGAGGAGTCCAGTTCTGTCTCTCACTCTCTGGTCCAGCCTGTCTGCATCACCTGGACACCTTAAACAAACAGATATATATGTAAAGTACCATGTGTACAAACAATATAACTGATTCTCTTCTGTTGAACATGTTGGATTGTGTATTGTCCGAGTCAGGGTCCTTTTTATTTCACTGTAACTTTGGAAGTTGTGTTACCAATGCTTACTGTTTATTTGATACCCATTTGGTAATGCAATTAATAAAAACAACAAGGTTTGGGTTCGTTCTTCAGATGACTGTGACGTTAACGTGTAAGCTCGATAATGAACTCCAGCTCAACCAACCATATTGTAATATCTAAGTAATCATCTTGAAATATGACATTAATATTTGTAATATACACACATCTTATTGTGAGGTTGATTTCACATACACTACTTCGACATTAGCTTGTCTACATACTTGAGCATAGCCGATTTAAATTAACCTTAGCGATGCATACAGTTCCTACTGTGACAACCCTGTGGTTGTCCACCAGTTGGTGCTGCTGTAACCTGTGTGTTTGTTTTAATCAGCAGTGATGGGACCCACCTGTGGCGCTGATTCCAGGATATAAGAGGGCTGCAGAACAGGCTCTCGCTCTCTCTCAGCTGCCCTGCTCGGTGCATCAGGACACCGCTCCTCTGTTCTGTTTTATTGTTGTTGTAACCACTGTGTTGGTTAAAATAAATGATTGTTTTGGGCAACTCCGGTGTGGAACTGTTGTCCTTATGTTACAAGCAGAGCCAGCTTGTAATATATGGGGGCTCGTCCGATCCAAGAACCAGGTGATAGTTGTTTACTTGATTTGTTTGCCTTGATTGTGTAGACAGTTTGTTCCTGGTGTAGGGCATTAAGGAGTAGCTTTGGAATTACCTTTCCTGATAGGCATAAGCAACATCTCCTTCAGGGGAGCTTGTTGGTTTGTTATTTTTGTTTGTTGTTTTTGTGCATAAACATGATTCGACATTTTTTTGTCATGGGTACACGTCCGTGGCTGTCTTGGTGAGTAACAGCTTCGCTGGGGCTTTACCAGGTCATTGGGTAAGTGTTTAAAACACCTGTCGTGGCATGCATGAAGACTAGGGTGAGACAAGATAGCTAGTATTGGGTAGGCAGTTAGCTAGGGGAGAGGTATTCCAGAGTGAAACAAAAAAAAAAATATTTTTAGGTGTCTGTGCACCGGGTTCAAGGGAGTTTGCAGAATCATGGCTACATTAACAGATTTTGTGAAGTGTCCCAGTGTGGAACTACTGGAAAAATGTATTAAAGACCAACTGTTAAAAATTGCAGATTATTTTTAGGTAGACGTTCCAAAGCAGGGTCGTAAAGACACCATAGTGACTACGTTACAGGCCCAGTTGATACTGCCAGCAGTGGCTGTCGATGATGGCTCTGAGGAGGAGTTGACGAATGCAGCTATAAATCCAGAGCGTCAGAGAAGTGCAGGTTTTTCTTTGTTTGACTTTGGTGAAATGACATTTGAACAGAGAAAGGAAATAATGCTGTTGCAGTACCAACAAGACAGTGAACGTGAGGAACGAGCAAGTGAACGTGAGGAACGAGCAAGTGCTCGTGATGACCGGGCTAGCGCTTGTGAACAGGAAACTGAGAGAGCGTTTAAGGTTAACTACAGTGGTGCGGGAAGCTGAATTGCAACAAGAGCGTTACAAGTTGGACCTCATCCAAGAGGGTAAGCTTTCTTCTGGGGTGTCCCCAGCTACTTTTGATGTAGCTTATAACTTGAGGTTGTTACCGAAATTCGAAGAGAAGACTGTAGATTCTTTTTTTGGACTTTTTGAGTGACTTGTGGTCTGATTCAGAGAAAACATTGCTGTTACAGTGTGTGTTAACTGGTAGGGCTCAAGAAGCATTTTCTGCATTAAGTATGGCTGACAGTGAAGATTACTTAAGGGTAAAGACTGCAGTGCTAAAAGCTTATGAGTTGGTGCCTGAGGCCTACCGTCAGCAGTTCAGGAAGCTAAGGAAGTCAGAGGGACAGACCTATGTGGAACTTGTTCGGGAGCTGACGATGAAATTTAATCGGGTCACGGCTTCCGAAGTAGTAAATCTTAATGATTTGAGGGAGCTGTTCCTTCTTGAACAATTAAAAGATATTCTTCCAGAACGCGTTGCTACGTACATGAATGAGAATAAGGTTAAAAATGTAACAGACTGAGGGTGTTAGCTGATGAATACACGTTAACACACAAGATTCATTCAGGGGAGCGATTTGACTGGGGGAGCAGAAATAACTGGTCTGGTGACCCCAGATGTACAGTAGATCCAAGTACTTGCTACTTTTGTTTGGGTAAAGGACACCAGAAAAAGGAATGCCCAGTACTTGCAAAAACCAAGGGACTCCAAAATGTTCAGTTTCCCAGGCCTGTTGCCCTTGCAGCTTCTCCCCACAAGGTTGCTAGGGATGAGGCTATAGCTGCGGTTAAACTCTATACTACCCCGCAACCAGTTGCTGCTGCGGTTTCTAACTACGGACCAGCCCTGCAAGAGGTGAAGCCTCGCCCCTCCCAGTTGGCAGATGAAATTGATCCAGGGTATGCCCCTTTCCTACGAGAGGGTTATGTGTCTTTGCAAGGAAGTGAAAACAAATTCCTTGTTAAGATACTGAGAGACACAGGTGCTATCGATTCATACATAACTGAGGGTGTTCTTCCATTTCCCTCTGTAACGGACACTGGAAGTGGTGTCTATAACATCAGGAAGATACGTCCCCAGCTGACACAGAAAGCGACTCAGGTTCTGGTCCAGGCTCTCGTCATCTCACGCCTAGACTACTGCAACTCCCTCCTGGCTGGTCTACCTGCATGTGCCATCCGACCTCTGCAGCTCATCCAGAATGCAGCGGCTCGTCTGGTCTTCAACCTTCCTAAATTTTCCCACATCACTCCGCTCCTCTGCTCCCTTCACTGGCTTCCGGTAACTGCTAGAATCCACTTAAAGACACTGGTACTTGCGTACCATGCTGCGAATGGATCTGGCCCTTCCTACATCCAGGACATGGTTAAACCGTACACCCCAGCACGTGCACTCCGCTCTGCATCAGCCAAACGACTCGCTGCACCCTCGCTGCGAGGGGGACCCAAGTTCCCATCAGCGAAAACACGTGGGTTTGCTATCCTGGCTCCAAGATGGTGGAATGAGCTCCCCATTGACATCAGGACGGCAGATAGCTTGCACATCTTCCGGCGCAAACTGAAAACTCATCTCTTTCGACTCCACTTCGAGCGATAGATTTATTAACGAAGCACTTTTATACTAATAAAGGACTGGATTATCTAAAGCCAGTTGAGTAGCACTTGAAATGTTTGGCTCTATGAAACCTGATGTACTTTATGATTCTGTTTTCTTCAAGGTCGTGTCTTCCTGGTCGAATGTACTTATTGTAAGTCGCTTTGGATAAAAGCGTCAGCTAAATGTAATGTAATGTAATGTGTATTGTTCAAGGGAATGGGGATGCAGTTGTCTGCTCCAAAGCATCGGTTGGTGTTGTCCTGTGATTTACGGCAGGGTGAGGTTGCCATGGGAGTCCGGCCATCTTTGCCTGTTCCGGGAGTGGCAGTCATCCTCGGAAATGACTTGGCTGGCGGCAGAGTGTGGCCTGATGTGCCTCTTTCACCAGGGGTGTCCTCTAAGCCAGTGAGGGGCGAGCTTGCTGACCCTGAGAAGAAGCTGACAAAGGTAGTTCCAGCTTGTGCAGTAACTCGAGCCCAGACCTATAAAGCACAAGATAAAAAAGTCATTTCTGAGAATATTGTTTTGGCGCTACCTGTTGTTCCATTGTCTTTCTCTCGTAGTGAATTGGCAAAGCAGCAGCAGGAGGATACAACTTTGCAGGAGCTTTTGTCCCAGGTTCACCCCAGTTTACCAGCCCCACTGAGGAAAGTCATCACCAAAGAGTCCGGCGTGCAGGTGAATGTCAAAGTGGATAAAACCGTGCAGTGCTCGCTGGGTCCTAATACAGACAAGAAGCTAGCAGCAGTCACTTGACAGTAGTGTTAATTTCGTCAGCTATTTTTTTTATTTAGTTTTAGTCTTAGTCCTGTGTTAAATTTCCTTTTTAGTTTTAGTCAGCTTCATCCTGTTTTTATTTAGTCGACTAAAAGTCTGAGCATTTTAGTCAAAGAAAACTAATTATTTTAGTCTACTTTTTGTCAATGAAAACGGTTGCGTCTTTTTTAGTCATCAGATTATATAGAACATTTCAGTCAAACTAGTCCAGCCAAAACCAATCATTTGTAATTTTAGTATATATAAATAAATAAGATTATGTCTTGTCCTTATTTGATGAAAAACACAGGTTGAATGATTAAGAATGCAGCTTTGCAGAGAGGATCTGCTCAGGTTTGTGGTGTTTTTACCAGCTGTGTTATGGCCACATTGCTTCCCTTCTGATGAAATGCATTCGCTTTTTTTCTCCGCCTCATTGTAGCGAAAATGGGCCCAAATATCACATCGTTTCTTTCTCCCAAGCAGTGGTGGCTTTAGACTTTTTCGTTGTCAGTAATTTTGACGGACAGGATTGTAACATTTCCGTCATAATCCATTACCCGTCAAGTACACAATTTATCACTCACTCGCGCTGACGGGGGGTCTTCGGTTAACGCGAGTGCGACCACTGCTCCCAAGCCCTGTTGCCATTTCATTTTCTGTTAAAGAAGGTTAGTTAGACCATGAGTTAGACCCGAGTCTTCCTGACAGTTCAGTGTGCCGCTGCACGGTGTAATTCAAATGTACCGCCGCGCGCAGCACAGACACACAGCTGCTGCCCAGCCGCAGCACCGGAAATGGTGGGAGAAAAACTGACTATCAGAGACGTAACATTATCTTTGATAATATGTCGTCTCTTCATTTTTCGTCAACGAAAGTAAAGAGAGATTTTGGCATAGTTTTTATTTAGTAAACTACATTTTCGTCTCGTCACTTTTCGTCAACGATATTGCATGTTGATTTCGTTGCAGTTATTGTTTACTGCCGTCTCGTTTTCGTCATGGAAAAAAAGGTCGTTGACGAACATATTTCGTCATAGTTTTAGTCAACGAAATTAACACTACTTGACAGAGCCGTCACTCAATGTGACCATGCCCTAATTTATGCAAACACTTTAAGACCTAATATAAATAAAATGTTAAACAATTCACTCACAGATCCATAATCATGAAGGTGGAATCTAACTATATTCATAATATCTATTGCATCCTGTGGGAGTTGGAGTGGTCTGAAACCCACCTCGGCTCCGCGTGTCGTTTGGTGAGCTGGGTCAGAGTTATAAAGGAAGGAATTCAGAGCACCAGAATAAGGGTTAAACAATAATCTGTTTTTAATGATAAACAACAATACAATACACTTTAAAGGGGACGCCACTTGCTCTGGTCCGCTTGCCGGGAGATCCCATCATCTGGACCAGGGCCGTTTCTAGCTTTTTGGGGGCCCTATGCAAGATGCTGTTTTGGGGCCCCTAGTTTTTACAGTTTTTACACACTCACACACACCATGTATACATCACTTCAGGGGACATTACATTGACTTGGCTTTTAAACAATCAAAAATGTGAACACTTTTAACTGTATTAAGGTATGATGATATTTCATCTGTTTGCATGTTTGTTTGTTCCTCTCTATTGTTGTACTGATGTTGTCTGCTGTACTCTATTTAATTATGTTTTTATTTCCTAGTCTTGTGGTCATTTAACATCTTGCCAAGGATAACAGTTGAAAATTAGCCTGCTGGCTAATACTGGCTCATTTACAGCAATGTGAATTAATGTGCACTGTCCTTTAAATAAATAAACAAACAAACTTACATGCATTTCCTGGAGACTGATCCTAACCTTAACCATAACCAACACATGCCTAACCCTTAACCTTAACCTTACCCTTAAGTCTTCACCCTAAAATTAATGATTCCCCTTATGGGGACCTCCAATTTGTCCCCACACGTGACTATGTAAACAGAGTAGCACCCATTATACTATTATCACTGTCAAGATCTGTCTTTATTGTATTTTGTCTTGTCTTTTTCTGTCTTTTGTTTCATGTTTTATTTGAAAGGTCTTCACCTCCTGACTTGCTTGTTTCTGTCTGTTGTGTTTTGTCTTGTCTAGATCTGTCTTTGGTTTTCTGTCTGCATTGTGTTTTGTCTTTAGATCTGTCTGTGGTTCCCTGTCGTTAGTTTCCCTGGTGTGTCTGATTACCCGATTGTGTGCACCTGGTGTCCCTGTGTTTTCTCCTCCCTCCTCACCTGTGTCTTGTTTGTGTGATTAGTCTTGTGTGTATTTAAGTTCTGGTTTTTCTGTCTTTGTCGGTTCGTCTTGTGTTTTGACTTGGTCTTCGGTGAGTGTTCTGTTCTGTCCTTGTGAATAGTTTAGTCTTGAAATAAAGGAGTTATTTTTGACACTTTAATCTGCATTTGGGTCCTGCTTCCTACACACACCGTAACAGTTACACTTTAAGAGGAAAACAGTCTAATTTCACAAAAACCAAGCAATTGAAACTTACAACAAATTATATTAAAAAGGTAAACAATAAGGCTCCTCTACGTCAATAAATGCAAGAGATGCAGCATTTTCTCAACAATGTGACAGCCCAACAATGATTTGGACTTTATTGATCCCCACACACACAAGCCACAGCTTTGCTATCATTGCAGTTTAGTTGTGTTTATATCCTACATTTGATTTTTAAGCGTATAATGCTTCACCAAACACAGGAGGGGGCTTGGCTCTCTACAAATAAAGACGGCTCACTTGAATTCTCCCCAAATATATTGAGGCTGAACCTGAACTTTCAGCTTGGGGGGCCCCTAGTGTCCGCAGGGGCCCTATGCATCTGCATAGTCCGCCTATAGGAAGAAACGGCCCTGCACAGAATGTCCTAACTAACCATACATGCATTTCCACAAGAGGAAACATATTTCTTCTTATTTTTATTATTATCATAATAATGATACATTTAATAAATAGAGAACATTTTTATACAAATGGTGACACATTTAAAGAAAGCTCTTATTGGTACCAGTTACAGTAAACAACGTTGTGTCTTTAAAAGAGTACAGACTGAAGAACATGTGCATGCATCAAATGTGCGTTTCACATTATTTCTCATAAGGTTTATAGCCTGACTCCGGCCCGTTACAGGGAAAGGCTGTGTGAGGTCAGTAGGCGTGTCGTGGTGGAGCTCGGGGAGGAGAGTATCTGACAGTGACTGATAAGTCGCCTCACAACACCACATTGTATCAGACTTGAAGCATCTGCTGGAAGTCAGAAGACCCTCACACAACTCTGCTGATCTACACAACTTCACCAGGTGAGGACTAACAGACGAACATAGATTTATAATAACAACTTTACTTTTCTGTCTAAAACTACAGCTGCTGGATTAGTGTCTGCAGGGAAATACTGCATTAGTTGACAGTCAGATTCCAAGTGTTATTAACTCTCAAGTATGACAAGCCATTTGAGTATTTATTCCATATCCTTGATATCAGACGGCAGCTGCCTACACTAGTTGGCTCTTTGATTTCACTTGTTAGATATATGGTCAAACTAGTTTGTCACTCTGCTTTATTATTATAAAACATTACACTAGTCGCTCTTTTTCAGCAACTAGTGGCCCTTTTGTCCGACTAGTTACCACATAAGCCTTACTAGTGACGCCAGGAGCAGCACTAGCACCAAAGTCCCAACTTGTAAGCTTTTTGATGAACTAGTGACCCTCTGACCGTACTAGTGACGCTAAAAGTCTTACAAGTTAACTAATGCGCTGCAAAAGCTCTGACATGTTAACTAGTTACAAAAAAGAAGCATAATTAGTTAACTAGTGACATACATTTTTCTGTACTAGTTAACTAGTAGCACCCAGAATCACTCACTAGTATTTTTGTAATTATGATCATATGACTTCCTGTCTGCAGTCCTAAGTCAACTTTCTCATTTTAACAAAGTCTTCAATGTTCTGACCTAATTTAAGATACAGTCTGATAGCAGAGTAAACATAACTGTCTCTGATGTTTCGTTATTCCTCCGCTTAATATGATCATAATTACAAAAATACTTTTGTTTTATACTTTTGTAAATATGGTCATATGACTGTATTTTAAAACACAGTGTATTTAAGCTCTTAAAGAAAACTATTTGGGCTGGGTGGCGCTCCAGCTTAGGGCCAATAGGAGAGCTCGATGCATTATTTCCCTCCTCATTAGCATTATGTGCAACTTGTGTGACTAGTGCGCATTTTGGATCCACTAGTGTTACTAGTGAACATTTTAAGCCTGACTAGTTCACTAG
This sequence comes from Gymnodraco acuticeps, assembly GCF_902827175.1. Lineage (NCBI taxonomy): Eukaryota > Metazoa > Chordata > Actinopteri > Perciformes > Bathydraconidae > Gymnodraco > Gymnodraco acuticeps. The sequence continues at coordinate 52,399 of NW_022990189.1, read as the reverse complement.
TTGAATTTAAATGTATCTCACTAGTTAACTAGTAAAGGGCAAAGGGTTCACTAGTTAACGTGAAGACATTTTGAGCCCCACTAGTTAACTAGTAAGGTAAAAAGAGGCGTCAACTAGTTAACTAGTGAACCTTTTGCCTTTACTAGTTAACTAGTGAGTGATTCTGGATGCTACTAGTTAACTAGTACAGAAAAATGTATGCCACTAGTTAACAAGTTCTGCTTATTTTTTGTAACTAGTTAACATTTCAGAGCTTTTGCAGCGCATTAGTTAACTTGTAAGACTTTTAGTGTCACTACTACGGTCAGCGGTAGAGATTAAACTGTCAGCCAAACTCTTTTGAGAGCCAGGCAATGAGCAGCCATGCTCCTTTATTGACCACAGTCCACTGACATTCAAACTGAGTGAAACTATAAAAAAAGAAGTTACAAGGCACTTAATGATCTCATACATGCAAGTGTAACATACACAGATTAACACATAGGACCGCTAAGTGTAAACAAGGTAAATATAGCTAATGCTAGCTGTGCAATAAGCATGTATACAGGCTAGGATGGCTAATGCTAGCGTGTATGCTAATTCTAGCGTGTATGCTAATTCTAGCGTGTGGCTAATTTATTCCAGCAAATTACTCTGACCTACTAATTGACCTAACAGAAATGATTGAGTCTATGTAAGTTTACTGCTTGGCTCAGATCCACCAACGTCAGCAAGATCTCACCTCTATTAACTCCTGAAGAACCAGGTTCAATTAACTGCTGTTTCAATTCAGACGACCCGCTAAATCTGTGATAACGGAATAACATTAAAAAACCCACACCTATCCTCATGAATTTGGAGGAAGATTCCTCACAGCTGTCGGGCCTAATCTTCACAAACACATCAAATATCAAATCATTCCACTAATTTCACAAATAAATTCACTCAGCATTCAACCAAGACATTTTAGAGATATTTACCAAGTCTGAGAGAACCTTATCGAGAGCAAAAACCCAGCTCTCCGGGGAGAGAGCTTTACTGGGAGAGAGTATACCAGGGGAACCCCCTCCCCCCCCTCTCTCTCTCTCGTTTGCTCCCTCTCCGCCAGTGTCTTTATGTTCAACAACAGGATATAAAAACCTAAAAACACCTCCTCCATACCCATATTTGTGGAAGCTGGGCATGGCCTCTGATGTACTGGACTGGACATGACCAGACATATTATATGGCTATGGCATAAGACACACCTTCCCATGTTTGTGTAAAAAGGACATGACCCCTACTCTGCAGGGCTTGCAAAATATTATTCTCGGCTATGACATAACCACCTTTTTGGGGCCTCAGTGTATTTCTCCTTAAGTCAGGAGCCCCCTTCCCTGTGTACTGCTGTGAGGGAAGAGGGAAGAAACTGTCTCTCCCTTATCAGTGAAACCCATAAACCATTATAGGCCTTACACTCTCAATTTAACAACCCACTTGTTTTAATTATTCAACCTAATATGAAGATCCCAACACAAATGAAATCAAAGAGCCAATTAGTGTAGGCAGCTGCCGTCTGATATCAAGGATATGGGATAAATACTCAAATTGCTTGTCATATTCAACTCAAAACTCCTACTCCTTAACAGACGTTTAAATCAGTTTCTGAAGTCTGTGTTGTTTCTTCTCAACAGGTTGGAGAAATGGCCTCAGATCACATGACCGTTGCTGCTCTGGGACGACCTTTCACCCTAGGGATGCTCTATGATGCCCGGAAAGATGAACTGGTCCCAGGTAAGACTTCACATTGTCACAAAACTTTCATCATAGTCACCGTACAACAGGCATCCTCAAAGTCCGGACTCCGATCCGGACCGAACCACAACTGTCTCTGGACTCTGAGCAAATTATACTTTTCATATGTATTAGCTGTATTATCTGTGTTTTCTGCGAGACATCGCCACAACGCAACGAGTCAAAATGATCCGCTATGTCCATAGACTGCAAACAGCGCTCTGCATGTCCTGCTCCACTGTCTGTGTGTGTCTGTCAACGCATTGGTCCAATCACATTCCAACCCAGTCTCACGGCATTTCGTGTTCACCAACACGATTTTTAATCTATTGATTCGTGTTCACCAACATGATTTGCCACTTTTTTTCCTGTTGCACAGCACGATTTTAAAAGCAATGTATTTCTACTGCCTGCAGCATGTCTTTTTCTCCGTTCGGGTCGTGGGAGACCGGAAGCTGTGTGGTTCATAAAAACATGTTCTTACTTAATATCAAGCCACAATTATTGCTTTTATTTTAAATCGTATAATTTCGGACTTTTATTGCCATCTGTGAGGAAAATAAATGGGGCTCAGAGCCTCAGAATACGGAAATCTGTATTTTTTTATATTTTGTCGTGGTTTCGTTCCATTTCACACAGCTGTTTGACGCTCTGCGTAACCTTACGGGGACTGTAGTCCTAAACGATAGCTGGGGATTATGGGTAGTGTAGTGTCTTCGGCCATCCTAAACTCAGAAATGTTGACAATCGCAATGACCCTCGAATTGTCCCTTATAGGCCTAAGTCTGTTTCCGGTTATTTTTATTTTGAAATTCAGTTCCTGACGGACGCCAAAAAAGCCCGAGATTATGGAATTAAACCAATAAATAAAAGCAAGGATAATTGTGTGTTATTGGTGAGTAAATAACATTGTGTTATTTTGAAAAGAATAACAAATTAGAAGGAAAAAAAGATTTAAAAAATACAGATTTCAGTATTCTGAGGCTCTGAGCCGTTTATTTTCCTCACAGACGGCAACAAAAGTCCGAAATTATACGATTTCAAATAAAAGCAATAACTGTGGCTTGATATTGAGTAAGAACATGTTTTTATGAACCACACAGATTCCGGTCTCCCTCGACCCGACCGGAGAAAAAGACGTGCTGCAGGCAGTAGAAATACATTGCTTTTAAAATCGTGCTGTGCAACAAGAAAAAAAAGGGGCAAATCGTGTTGGTGAACACGAATCAATAGATTAAAAATCGTGTTGGTGAACATGAAATGCCGTGAGACTGGGTTGCACATTCAGCATCCCGTCAGCGTTTTTTCCCCGCAAACAATCTGCGAATCAGAGGCACAGTAGGGTGGGTCTTCGCGGAATGCGGGTGGGAAAAATGTGTGTCTCGTCTCTTTCAACCTGTCTGAGTCAGAGCGAGAGTTTAAAAAAAAAAAATTCAGAGCGAGAGTTAACAGCTCATCTAGTTCCATCTGTACTGTAGCTAGTAGCCTAGTTTCACCTACCGGGGTGGCAACTTGACACCCTAAAAATAGACCTTGCCACCCCAGCTGCCACCCCAGTTGGCAGCTTTGTTTTGAAAAAAAGTTGTGGCTCATCGGACATTTATGAGAGAAAGTCTCTAATGTCCGAGTGCAAGTGAATGCAGCACAAGATGCACGTCATGTAACCCCTCCCCCGGTCCTTGCGCGAGCGTGGACATATGATTGGCGGCGATTTCATTTGAACGGGACGGCGCAAAACGAGAAGCATTCGGACCCAAGCACTGAAGGAATGAGGTATTTGCGGTCTACAATGACAGAGAAGAGCCTGTCAGTTTGGCTGTACTCAGCATTGAATCAAAACGCACTAAAGCTGTTGATCTTAATACGTTTGTGAGGCGTTTTGCTGAACAAAATGGTAATCGCCGCATTCAGCTGTAATAGACATGTCAACTTGATGCTCTGCTCACGGATGAGCATACACAACTATTAAGATGATGACCTTACGTCAGAGTTCCCGTTAGAATATTTTTTCGCCGGTCAACATGTCCGTTTAAGTTGAAATCTTCCGGACAAAATGAGAAAAGTGCCGGTCAAAGGTCTTCTTTGTTATTTATTGTGCTTTAAAACAAATTGATATGATTCGATATTAAACAAACTAATCATAGCAGATTAACTACATTACTCAAAAGTGTACAGTAATTTAATAACACGGGAATAATAAACGGAGCGCTCTCCCTCTCCTGACAGCCCGTCAGTATCATGCAGCTCCCGGATCAGTAATGAGTGACCCGACAGTAAAACTAAACTTATCTATAACTAGTTACGGTAGTTTGAGAAGTCATTAAAATAGCTACGTGTGATATTCTAACCTGAAGTGCGTGTTTTGTCCGCTCACCGCTGCATGTGATCATGCAGAGCTGCGTGTCGACTCGTCAGCAGCAGCTGATCTCTCTCTCCCGTCAGATTAGACTTCACTCTCATTTATCTCCATATCGATCAGATCCAACTAGTTCTAGCTAATGATATGACTACCTGCTTATTAAAAGACACCTAAACAATAAGTGTCGCTATGCAACTGGGTGAGACCACAAAGTATAGCGCAGCATTATGCATTTGTTTACATGCCCACCGGAACCCCGAGGCATTACCAACAGATCAACGCACAATCAACCCATCCAGGACATCTCTTTCTCCACATTAAGTGTTAGACATTATAATGGACTATTCTTGTCTGTCACATACTCGTTTGTCTGTCACATAAGTGGCGCAAGTTGCGCAACTGATGCGGTATAGCGCTAAACGGAAATTATTTTGAACGGATACTTTGACCGGAGAGATTTAGATTTGCCGGTCTTCAGCATATTTTACCGGTCGTAGTCCGGTAATTACCGGCTAACGGGAACTCTGCCTTACGTGTATAAATATATTGTTTTCTTTGAGGGGGTCTGCCCCCAAAAAACAGTTTTAAGTCCTGAGAAAGTCAAATAAGACGGTGTGTAAAACGACACTGCCCAGCCAAACAAAAGTAACCACTTTGATTGTACTAGGCCAGTAGGTAAGGACTTTCCACTGGATAATAACGGAGTATAAAAGAATGCATGACTGAAGTGATGGAGACCATGTTGAAGGCAAACAAAAAAAGGAAATAACAGGTCAAATCAAGCAAATCCCCCTCTCAGATTCCACAGCAACCAGAAGAACATAAATACTGGCTGGTGATTTGAGTCATCAGCTTTGTGATGGAATAAAAAATGCACAGTGCATTTCCTTAGCTGTGGTGGTGAGTCCACTGACACCACTGACAATGCTCAGTTGCTGGTGTTTGTGAGTTGTTATGATGAGGCAAAGGGGGAGTTTGTTGAAGATGTGTTGGGCCTGAAGAACCTCAGTGGACACACAAGGGGGAATACATTTATAAAGCAATAATGGGAATGCTGAATGAAAGAGGGTGCAGCTGCCTTTATTCATAACTGTGCAGCTCTTACACTGCGACTCTGAGGGGTCAAGCACAGACACAATAACAATGAAAACTGCTGCATACAGATTATTTTTGTTTTTGCAACCTCGTGTTAAGAATCTTGTTGCAATTGTTTAAAAGTTTGAATGACCGTGATAAACGGACCTTTGTCTTATTGAAATATTTATTTTTGACCTTTAAGATTTGTATTTGAGTACCCCTGCCGTAAACAACAATTCACCAGGCCTAACATTACTTTGTAAGTTATCTTTTGATTGTCATGGTAAATTGAATGTGTTATGAGAGTTGTTTCTTTGTCTCTTTGTCGAGCATCTGTGTATATCGGGATATATTTTCACTTCTTCTGTCCGTTGATTGAAGTTTCTATGCATTTTAATCTTAATTATGTGCCTTTAACTGTTGCCTGCCCAATAATGGTTTCTGGCTAAGTCTAGTACAAAAGAGGATAAGGGCAAAATGGGAACCGTTTTAAACATCGGACCAAATGTGATTTTTTTTTGTTTTACTGAGAATAAAGTCAGAATTCTGAGAAGAAAAATCTAATTTCTGATATTAAACTCAGAATTCAGAATTTAAAGAATGCTAGTGACACGGATGCGGGACACATGTGAATTTTTTTTTGGACCCGACCAAAACTTTATATTTTTGGGGTTTCTGAGAGTAAGGTCAGAATCCTGAGAAAAAGTATAAATTCAAATTTTAAAATCTGAATTCTGAGAAAAAAGACAGTATTGGATGACAAACTTAGAATTTTGAGATCTCCCAACAATGGTAATGTTTAGGTGGATTAAGGAACTTCCCCTGGATTCTATTGGCTCTAACGGTTACAAAGAGGTGTCAATCACCCAAATCGACCAATGGGTTCCATACAGTAGATACGGCAAATGTACCCAGAGGTGTTTTATTTTTTCTAAACCTCTCTAAAAAGGTCAAATCTCACTTGTTTTGCATCAATCTTGATACAGGGTACTTATTATATGTTATAGTTTGGATTCCTAAAGCTTTTTGTCTACTATCCCATCATTCAAGGGTGGTTTTCACTATAAGTTAGACCCTCCAGAAAAACGCGGGCTAAAATCCTTGATTATGCGATTAAACATGCAGGGTTTTATGTGATTTTATGCGGTGAATATGCGGGAAGTTGCAAAATATGCGGAATATTTTTTTGGAAATATTGGGCTGACTTATTTATTCTCTCTCACACACAACCTGCCACTAACGTTAAACCCCTTTATTATTCAATTCAACACATTCAATGTTTATTTATTGTAAAAGCAATTGGGCTATTTTAATCACACACACACACACACACACACACACACACACACACACACACACACACACTTCTCCGCCTCATTCTGTTTTCATTTGTTCGTTATCTGACCAGCTTCAATCTTGTAGGCTTCTCACCTCGTTTCTTGTAGCCCTCAAAGGGTTTTGGAGGTCGATGCCTCGGTGAACGTGAGTTGTTTGGCTTTCTTGTCCGCAGCAGCAGAAAGCATGTTCGAATGTTTGAATGAATCAAAGTGGGTCGTCACCGTCGATGTTCTCTTATGCTCCAACTTGCACAGGGTGCAGAATAGTTTCCCCCCACTTTCGTGCAAGACATCGGGGAACTGCTTTGCCCGGTCTTTAGCAGAAATGTTTGTGCGGCCTTTTGATAAATATGCGCCATTTTGCTGATTATGCGGTAAATTCTGCGATCGCAGAATCGCGTTTTTCTGGAGGGTCTAAAGTAATGGGTTTTTAGACAAAAACTATAATTTACATTTTTTTACCAATCTGAATTTACTTTAAAATAAAAACATCCATATTGACTCTGACACTTTTACAGCCAACTCACAGCTGTATCATTGCTTTTAGAAAAAAGATTATTAATGTAACCCTTTTAGAAGGGAAGATATGGCCATTTGTTCTGGGAATGTCGTTTTCGAGCCTGAAACCTGAAAAACAGGCTCAGGGCTTAACAGGTTAATATATGCATGGTCCATTGCCCCTTCCCCACACACACGTTAGGTCCTGCTCTGAATCTGAATCACAGACACACACACACACACATACACACACACACACACACACATACACACACACACACACACACACACACACACACACACACACACACACTTTTCTTATGGAAACTCCTGGCAGGATATGAAGCTGCAAAACTTTGAAGTGATAAGTGTTATGTGAATTTATATAAACAAAAGTTTTGCCCTGAACTGATCCAAAAACTGTTTGCTTGCCAATTTGTTCAGGTCTCAGATTGTGGAATGAAGAAACTCTAAACGTAAAAACAACTGAAACCCCTCAGCAGAGCAGTTATTTTGAAATGTCTGCATCTGACTCCATCGAATCCAAGTCCACCATGATGGACATTGATGCTTCTCTGAAGGCCAGTTTCATGAGTGGACTGATAGAAGTTGGAGGATCTGCCAAATATCTGAATGATGAGAAGAAATTCAAGAATCAGAGCAGAGTGACGTTTCAGTACAAAGCTACCACCAACTTCAAACAGTTGTCAGTGACTCAACTCAAAGCGATGAGCCCCCAACAAACAGATCTCATCAAGAATGGCTTGGCGACTCATGTAGTCACAGGCATCCTGTATGGGGCAAATGCCTTCTTCGTGTTTGACAGTGAGAAGTTAGAAGACAGACAAGTCCAGGACATCCAGGGCAGCATGCAAGCTGTGATAAAGAAGATGTCTTCTTTAAATATTGAGGGAAATGTTGAACTCAAGCTGACTGATGAAGAGAAAACCCTGACTGAGAAATTCTCCTGCAAATTCTACGGAGACTTCATTCTTGAAAGCAACCCAGCAACATTTCAAGATGCAATGCATACCTATGTAGAACTTCCACATCTACTGGGAACAAATGGAGAGAAAGATGTGCCAGTGAAGGTCTGGCTGATGCCACTGAAACTGTTTGAACCTGCAGCTACTGGGGTGAGGACATATATCAGCATTGAGTTAGTGAGGAAGGCGCAGGAAGCTCTGGAGGAGTTAAGGGAGGCAAAAATGAGATGCAACGATTCTCTGGAAGACAAAGTGGTAGAGAGTTTCCCCGTGCTTCACGAAGAGTTGAGCACTTTCCTCAAACTGTGTGGTTATTATAAAACCAACATCCAGCAAGCCATAGCAGAGAAACTTCCCTCCATCCGTGAAGGAAAGGAAGATGAGAGCTCACTGGAAAAAGTCTTTGAAGAAGGACCAGAGTCACCCTTCAACCATGAAAAACTAACCAAGTGGCTGGATCACAAAGAGAGAGAACTCAACATCATCAAGTCCTTTGTCGACACCATGGAGGGAGTAAAGATCGTCCTGAACCAGAACGAGCTGGACAGAGAGGTCCTTGCTTCAGGTGTAGATGATGTTCTGTGCTTTGTTTTCACCTCCATGCTAAAGGGTGATATCTACCTTGATGAGATGGCTGACTTCTTGAAATCACCCAAGTTAGGAAGTACCCATGAAGAGGAGTGGTACTACTCCGATGAAGTTCTGAACACAATGAGAGAAAAAGCCACATTTCTCCAGGGTGCTTCCAAAGGGCTGAAGAACAACAGCAAATTCCGTTTCCTCATAACGACCAAAACCAATCCCAAATACAAAGGAGCAAGCATCTACCACTACAAGAAAGGCCAGCTGGTCACTGAAGACTTTCAAAAGCCTTCTTCTGTGGAGACCATCAAAGACAAGAGAGATCTGATCTGGTGTAAGTCAGGCTTTTTTAAGTCAAATATATGAGTTCTCCAGCAGTTTGACCATCAAAGTTACTGATAAGATACTTTGTTATGTTTTTTCTATCAGATGCCTGTGATCTCCACCTGGACCCAAACACTGCCAACAACCTTCTCACTCTGTCTGACGGAAACAAAAAGGCAACACATGGAGCATCGCAGAATGTTCCTCCTCATCCAGAGAGGTTCGGAAAATGGCAACAGGTGTTGTGCAAAGAGGAGTTATCTGGGTGCCATTACTGGGAGGTCGAGTGGAGCACCAGTGGTGACAGGGAGTCTGTTTATGCTGCTGTTTCATACAAGGGAGCTGACAGACATAGCTCAGATGTGAGCGGGTTCGGCTATAATTCAGAATCCTGGTGCTTCGGAAAAAATGTGGGAGAATCACAACACTCTCTTGAGGCATTCCATGCCAACAAGATGGTGTGGAAAGTACCTTATGCCTCTGATGGCTTCAGTAGATTTGGGGTGTATCTGGACTGGCCTGCTGGCACTTTGTCCTTCTACAGAGTCTCCTCTAACACACTGACTCACCTGTACACCTTTCACACCACATTCACTGAGCCTCTTCTCCCAGGCCTCTGCGTTGATAGAAATTCCAGCTATGCCTACCTGTGTCCAGTTGAATTGTAAATTATCTGGATTTTTTCAGCGCCTTTCCAGTCTTTACGACCCATCAAAGCGCTTTTACATTGGCAGCCATTCACACACATTCATAGAGGCAGAGGCTGTCACACACCTGCTCATAGCCTAACGTTCACACACATCTACACACATCCCAATTTAACTTAAACCTGCTACTCAAAATAAAAAATGCATTCAAAGAGGGACAGGGAAATGTTTCATTATTGCTTTCAACAATTTAGCTTATATAATGAAGTACTCTGGGGAGTGGTCTTCACTGTACTCTGGTTAGAGTTCCCATTCATTAACATTGTGTGCAGTTATTGTCTGGTGTGAAGCGGGTACACCTGTTGAACACCTGAGAGGTCAACATGTCCCAACTCCTCCCACTAAGGCAATGATGAAGAACTCTTAGCTTCTTGGTCGCTCTAAAGTTTGAAATGGCAACTTAACATCCCATTCTAACTTTAACGTGCTCCACAGAATCAAACATTCATTCAAACCCAGAGCGACCAGAACAAACGAGGATATTAAAAAGTGACTTGTTTTCAGTGAATGTTGATTTCATCATCTTCTCAAACTGTTTAAAGTCGATGCTTTACGAACAGTTGAACAATATTTCTTCATAGGAACTTTCTATCGTAGTAACATATACTCAAGCATTATATATCCGGCAATCGCTCTGTCAAAACTGATGTTGAAATACAATATAAACATAATGGGGAACAATAGTTGCTTATTCTGTTGAATTGATGCTCATTATTTTAGGACTTAAGGTTCTTCAAGAGCCGATTGCTTTTGCTTTGGCTTTTTTTTTAAATCAGTATTTTAAAGCAAGTTACACTGAACAAAAATATAAACGCAACACTTTTGTTTTTGCTCCCATTTTTCATGAGATGAACTCAAAGATCTAAAACATTTTCTATAAACACAAAATAACCATTTATCTCAAATATTGTTCACAAATCTGAAAAGATCTGTGATAGTGAGCACTTCTCCTTTGCCGAGATAATCCATCCCACCTCACAGGTGCGGCATATCAAGATGCTGATTAGACAGCATGATTATTGCACAGGTGTGCCTTAGGCTGGCCACAATAAAAGGCCACTCTGAAACGTGCAGTTTTGCTTTATTGGGGGGGTCTGGGGGGGTCTGAAAACCAGTCAGTATCTGGTGTGAGGGGTAGGGTTAGGGTTAGGGTGATGTTGTGAATCGAGTGGCCCATGGTGGTGGTGGGGTTATGTTATGGACGACGAACACAGGCCACTCGATAATCAATATTTTAAAGTGAGTTATATTTAGAGAACACAAGAGGAGTCTTTTCTCTCATGAAACCGGTGTGGGTGGGTTTCTCTGTTGAAGACAAGATTAGACATGCTTTATCAACATTAGAATGATGACATATGAAATCATAGTTTAAGTCAAAGACAAAGAATATCTGTTTTGTTAAATGTATCATTTTGATTATGTTGGGAATATCCTATCGCTTATTTCAGCATTTGTTTATTTCCTTCTTTGTGCAGAACTCACAGCTCATGAAGAAAATAAAATGCAGAACTTGTTTTGTTTGAGAGAATCACTGTTAACACCATGTAGTTGGAAATATTGCTGATGGTTATAAAGATGAAGCAACATCAGATTCCTGTAACACTTCAACATCTGGATATGTTCACTCTGTGCTTTAATAAAGAGACCTGACTTTACTCTGAGGGCCAGTTGTTGTTATTTATTGTATTCTGGAAGAAGTGTCTCATCCACTATATTCTGACTAACGCGGTCAAATCCATAGTTTTCTTGTTATTGACTTTATATCAATTGCATTCTGGTAAATTGTATATATTCATTGTAATCTGGTGAATGGTGGCTTACTTATTGTGTTCTGAGCATTACTGGTTAAACTGGTGAAAGTTACCTAAAGCATTGCATCTTGGTCGAGATGACCAGAATCATTTTCAGCTTTACTTTCTAACTGTTTATGTTAGAATAATATTCAAAAGACTCGTTGTAACCCTGACCCTAGTTGGTCAAACATATGGTCCACAACAAGGCGGCCATCTTGAATTTGGTCAGATGTTGGTGCTTTGTGCTGATGATCCATTACAGAGCACTTTACATTTCCACATGATATGCTCCAGGTTCTTCTGGTAATAACTGATCTTGAAGATGATTTAAAGGTCTCAGAAATGTATTGATTAGACATCATTCAAGAATGAAGCAGGCGATGCCATGTTAAGTATCAGCAATTCCTCTCTAACAGGAAGTGACATCATACGATCATGTGGAGGAGCTCTAGCATAAAGTGCTTTACCTTTGGGGTGGTGAATGAGCGACATTCTGAAATATAATTGTCACATAATGAGGTCAGAGTAATCAAGGAAGTACAACTCAGAAACCTACTTTCCATATTTGACATCGATACAGATCAAATGTTGAGCAGCTTGTTTCCCGACGTCGTGACGTTAAAAACAGAGATCCTTTTTGCAGCAACTCGTGCACGTGTGATGTTGTGCACGTTGCTGTTTCCCCATTACATAACACAAGCTGTGTTGACCTGATCCTGGCCTGTTGTCACTGTTCTAACTAGTCATATGTTAAGAAAGTGTTTTATATTATGTTGTAGTTTTAATTATGTTGTTTTGTGAAATCTAAATTAATATTAAACTCCCAAGGTTTTTGGAATACAACACTTTCCCCATAAATACACAAGTTGCTAAGAGGACTTTTTGGACTATAATGTTATTCTTGAAACGTTTTATACACTAATCTACGCATGTGACAGTGAATCATAAGTTCTGGGTATTTCATAATAGAGAACCGCAGTGACGCATCCAAAAACCCGTTAGTAAACTTCTTCCGGTTCCTTCGTCAAAAAGCAAAGCACTTTCTCCATTGGACTTTGGAAAATAGCTGGAAATAAGGTCTGTGGTTGAAACACATTGAAGAGACGGATCACGATTTGTTCAGCCGGATAATCTCCACATGTCTATCCTACTTTTATAATTTTCTAATCATAAATCTAGTCGCCAGAAGCAAAATGCTAACGTAATGCTATAAACGAACTACAAGCGAGAACAGCAGGGTCGCACGACTTCAACGTCACACCTACTTAAGATCGTTTCAACTGACTTTCGCGCGTGTGCATATTTTAACAAAGCTTTTCATTTGAGCCACACTGAATTTCACTAGAAGTCATGGCTGTGTCAATTACCAGTCTGATAGAGGAGAGAACCACTACAAGTCAGGACACGTACAGCAGTGCAGCCTAGATGAAGGCTTACCGGTGTTGTCAGGGCTAGCATGAGGGACAAGGTTTATAGTGTCGGTGAGTAGTGATAGCAAGAGTATCGTTAACCTAGAGTTAATTTATTCACATTAGTGACATTAATTCCCATCAACAAATCCATTTTATGTGTCACATGAAATCTTTATTACAAATATTACACACCAGAAAACACAGAAATGAAAATAAATATACAGTAGGCTATAAACAATGAAAGGGATAATTGGGAAGGCATTACAAATGAAAATATATTTTAAATAACAAGACACTGGTACTTGCTTACCATGCTGCGAATGGATCTGGCCCTTCGTACATCCAGGACATGGTTAAACCGTACACCCCAGCACGTGCACTACGCTCTGCATCAGCCAAACGACTCGCTGCACCCTCGCTGCGAGGGGGACCCAAGTTCCCATCGGCGAAAACACGTGGGTTTGCTATCCTGGCTCCAGGATGGTGGAATGAGCTCCCCATTGACATCAGGACGGCAGATAGCTTGCACATCTTCCGGCGCAGACTGAAAACTCATCTCTTTCGACTCCACTTCGAGCGATAGATTTATTAACAAAGCACTTATATACTAATAAAGGACTGGCTTATCTAAAGCCAGTTGAGTAGCACTTGAAATGTTTGGCTCTATGAAACCTGATGTACTTTATGATTCTGTTTTCTTCAAGGTTGTGTCTTCCTGGTCGAATGCACTTATTGTAAGTCGCTTTGGATAAAAGCGTCAGCTAAATGCAATGTAATGTAATGTAAAAATAAAACAATCCCACCACCACAGGTATCTACAGGAGAAGAGGGAATTCTCTCCACAAAATGTGAATGCCCACGTGGAGAATGGAAATGCAGTCATGCGGCTGCATTAGCCATCTTTGCCATCCACAATTTCAGCTGCACTGACACCCCCTGTCAGTGGAAGTAGTAGTAGTAGTAGTAGTAGTAGTAGTAGTAGTAGTAGTAGTAGTAGTAGTGGTGGTGGTGGTGGTGGTAGTAGTAGTGGTGGTGGTAGTAGTGGTGGTGGTAGTAGTAGTAGTAGTAGTAGTAGTAGTAGTAGTAGTAGTAGTAGTAGTAGTAGTAGTAGTAGTAGTAGTAGTAGTAGTAGTGGTAGTAGTAGTAGTAGTAGTGGTAGTGGTGGTGGTGGTAGTAGTGGTAGTAGTAGTAGAACCTTTATTTATCCAGGAAAATCAATTAAGAACAAATTCTTATTTACAATGATGACCTGACAGGAGGCAAAGGCTTCCTGAGGGGATGGGGTTTGGGAGGAAAATAAATAAAAAGACAGACTCCGGGCACGACAGAACCCAGGAGACAACACAAACACATAGAGCAAAGATGAAAACAATATTGCTGTAGTTCAATCAGTCATTAAAATCAGCATCAGGCAAAGCAGCTACATGTGTGTACCAGGGTGTCAATAATAGTGACATTGAAGGTGCAGGGGGAGACAAAGGTTTTCATTTTCAACGTTTTTTGAATGAAATTCCAGCTATCAGCTGCTGCAAACTGAAAGGCGGAGCGGCCAAAGGATGCATGGGCTTTGGGGATCTTTAACAGGATGCTTGTAGCTGACCGGGTGTTGTGCGTCGGGGGTGTGCGGAGTTGCAGTAATTGTGTGAGGTAGAAGGGGGTGAGGCCTAGGAGTGTTTTGTAAATAAACATCAGCCAGTGGATGTTGCATCTGGTCTCAAGAGAGGGCCAGTTAGCCAGAGAGTACAGGTCACAGTGGTGTGTCCTGTAGGGGGCGTTGGTGGCGAAGTGGATGGCGGAGTGATACAGAACGTCTAAATGATCGAGAGCTCCTTTACACGCCGAGCGGTAGATGGTATCGTCGTAGTCGAACAGAGGAAGGACAGTCATCTGGACCAGAGAGAGTTTAGCAGATGAAGTGAATGAGGAGCGATTCCTATATAGAAAGCTGAGTCTAGCTTTAACCTTGGTCTGAATTTCGGAGAGATGTTCTGAGAATGACAGATTACTGTCAATCCAAAATCCAAGGTATTTATAAGATTGAACTATTTCGAGGTCCCGGCCATCGGCGGTCACAATAGTGCCAATTTGGGAGGCACCACTGCGGCCAAACCACATGATCTTGGTTTTAGTGGTGTTCAGGACCAGGCCAAGGGCAGAGAGATGTGACTGGACTCTCTGAAAACTGTCCTGAAGAGTTTTCAGGACAGTATCTGGGGATGGGCCAGCAGTGTACAGAATCGTGTCATCAGCATATAGGTGGATAGAGGAGTTGCCCACTGATTTCTCCATGTCATTTATATATATTGAGAATAGGATGGGTGCTAGAATAGAGCCTTGTGGTACTCCCTTAGAGATGGATAGGGGCTGTGTCATCAGATTTTCAGATTTGACACACTGGGTGCGCATGGACAGGTAGTTTTCAAACCAGGCTATCGATTGGTTAGTGACACCAATGCATCTAAGCTTTCCCAGAAGCAGTTGGTGATCTACAGTGTCGAAGGCTTTGGCAAGATCGATGAAAATGGCAGCACAGTATTGTCTGGAGTCAAGGGCATTGCTGATATCATTTAGGACTTTGAGAGTCGCCGTCTCACACCCATGTCCTGCACGGAACCCAGACTGCATGTCAGATAGTATGTTGTAAGTCTTCAGAAACCATGTTAGCTGTTTGCAAACTAACTTTTCGAACACTTTCGCTATACAGGGTAGAATGGATATTGGACGATAGCAGTTGGGGTCAGCATGGTTTCCCCCTTTAAACAAAGGTTGCACTAAGGCTGCCTTCCAGGCAGAAGGTAGCACTGCTGTCTGTATGGACAGATTACAAAGGTGGGAGATAGCTTCTGCAATAATCGGGGCTGCAACTTTAAAAAAGAAGGGGTCTAGCCCATCGAGACCTGCAGGTTTGTTGGGGTCAAGTGTGCTAAGGACCTCCAGCACATCGTTCTCACTAACTTCCTGTAGGCAGAAGCTGTGACATGGGGCTGCGCTAGAGGGGCTGGGTGGCGGAGTGTTGGTGCGGGGCTTAGGAGGCGCTATAGAGCCAAATAGGTTCCCACATTTAACAAAGTGCTGGTTAAAGAGCTCTGCTATGCGTTCATTACCGGTGACTACTGTGTCCTCAATAACGAGGGAGTTAGGGAGATGAGAGGATGGGGGTTTATTCTCCATCTCTTTCACTGTTTTCCAGAATGTCCTTGGATTGGATCCACAGAGGTTGAATTGATTATGGAAGTAATCAACCTTGGCTTTGCGGATAGCCTGTATAGATTTATTTCTAATTTTCCTGAATGATAGGCAATCGTCGTGGGATTTTGAGTGACGAAGCCACAGGCAGCTAAACGTACACATTCAGTGGAGGAGCTATTAACTCCAACCTATAACTAATTCAACCCGCTGACAAGAGAGCCCACCTCCGAAGATCGTGACTGGCTGAGGGACAGACTCGGGGGCAGGTTCTCAGGAATTTCTTGGCTTCTCTCCCCCGAGCCAGAAGAGGAACACTACAGCTTGGAAACACTTACTGTTCCTGAAATTCTCAAATCTGTTGGGCATCAAGGACCTGAGGCAATTGTGGCAAGCATGGCATTGTCTGAGGAGCAAAAGAGGGCAATTCAG
The DNA here is from genome assembly GCF_902827175.1 of Gymnodraco acuticeps. Classification (NCBI taxonomy): domain Eukaryota; kingdom Metazoa; phylum Chordata; class Actinopteri; order Perciformes; family Bathydraconidae; genus Gymnodraco; species Gymnodraco acuticeps. The sequence goes on along the minus strand of NW_022990189.1, from coordinate 35,954 downwards.
GTGGCTACCACTGGTCAGCGAACCAACCCAAACTGGCATTTGTTCAGGAAAGGAAGGTTGACTGCCAGCAACTTTGGAGCTGTCCTGAGGTCAAAGCGTGTGACTGCTTCCCTTAGTGCCAGGTGCTAGGGCAACAACAGGCCCTTGATGGTGCTTTGTCTGTACAGTGGGGGACTATGAATGAATGTGAGGGCGTCAGTGCATTCACCACTGCAACCCAGGTGCAGGTCCATGAGTCAGGTTTGTGGCTCTCCCAATCAGGAGTGTTGGGGGCATCTCCAGATGGTCTGGTAGGGTCTTCCGCTGTGCTGGAGGTAAAGTGTCCCTACAGAGCCAGGGAAATGACAATTAGTGAAGCATTGCAAATCAAGGGCTTCTGTGTCAGTAAGGAGGGAGAAACATTCAGCCTGCGTGAGGAACATCCTTACTGGCACCAAGTGCAAGGTCAGCTTCACCTCACTGCAAGAAAGAAGAAGAAATACAAAAATTGTGAATCGTTTTTAATTTACATTTACTCGTCGTTGCAATGTTGTGGTTGTTAGAGTGTTAGGTTTCCTGTCAGCTCGTCTGTTGGGAAGATATCAAATATTAGTTTCATGGAAGTCACACCGTCACATATAAGAGCATTAAGACATACTGTACATAGGCTAAAACAAAACATCTAAAGATATAACCTTGCACTTTGTCTCGTGAACATTTTCACTATTTTGACATTTTTATAGATGAAAATTGAACTAAAGAAATAAATGGTAGATTAATCCATATTGAAAATAGGTGTCAGCTGCTACACTAATTATAATAGTTATATTTCTTAATTCATTAAGATAAGATATTACTGTATTGATCCCAATTTGGGAAATGTTTGTGTTGCAGCAGCATAACAAGAAAAACAAAATCTAAATTATTATATATATAAAAGTATGTGAGGGATGGAATATTAAATTGAATATAAATGTAAAATGTACATGTGATTTTACATCCAAGAGAAGCTATGGAGCAGAGAGTTCTCTGCCAGCCAGAGGTGATTTGTTATTAGTTCAATATGTCAAACTGATTTCCCTGACTACAATCTTTAGTTACATGGTGAAACGTTATGCTGCTTGTACTAATTAGACTTATCATATAAGCCACACAGGTTTGAATAGGATTTATTCATAATCTTTACTTATGTTGCGGTCTTTTCAGCAGCGCCATCTCTAAAACGGCGATACAGTCACTACCCATCATTTACATTTCACCGTGACATGGACAAAAATGTAACGTCAGCTTACCTCATGGCACGAATCCAGACTCTCCTTTGGAAAACATTGGCCGGGAAACGATAGAACGAGCACGTTTAATGCGAAGACCTGTGGCTGCAACCCGGAGCAAAGCAACAAACCATTGCATAGTAGCGCTAGCTTTAGCTAACGTTAGCTAACGAAACGAACTGCCGAGTAAAATTGGAAAACACTGGTAATTAATTATTCTATAATTTGTAAAACTACGGTGTTAAAAACGACCATTTCAAAAATACAGATTCTAATGGTCAGATATAGATATACAGATACTAAAGATATAATAGGCAGGTATTTGCTTTCAAGCAGAACACGGGGGAAAACAAACTTAGCGGGAGTGTTTACGTGTTAGGCGTAATGACGTACAACGGCCTCGACAATTTCTGTAGTCCTATTCAGCCACTCGGTAACAACCATCGTTTTTCAGACACGTAAACTCTTCAAAAATCACCAGTGGGGTCACTGCTGATGTATTTAATGTCGTAGAACAAAACGTGATTTATCTCTTAAATTTGTGTCAACCACAGACCTTATTTCGAGCTATTTTCCAAAACCCTATGGAGAAAATGCATTGCTTTTTGATGAAGGAACCGGAAGTGCTAAAAATGCTAACTTACTTCCAGATTTTACGACGCGTCACTAGGGTTGCCAACTTCCAGAAATGGAAAAACGGGACACATGCATGTGTCCCACGCGTGCGTGCGCGCGAAGATTTTCGGGTTTCTGGCGGATTTAGTTACTTTTTTTTGTTACTTTATTTCGGTTTTAGGGTTAGGTTAGGGTTATGTTATTAAATTATTTTGGGGGAGCCAGCCCCTAGGGTTCGAAAATGTTTTTGGGGGTCAAACCCCCCAAAACCCTCAAAATGCATAGAAAACTATGCATACCTATAACACAATACAAACACAATGGTCTTACACCTGCATTAGGCTACTACATCACATTGTACATCAGCATGTTCAAATCGGATAGGTGGGCACTAGGGACATCTGGGCACCTCGATGTACAATTGGCTATTTTGTCCAAAATGTTAAAAACTAAAATATTTGAAAAATGGTATTAAGTAATGCAAAGTATACATGTGAACATGCACGGTACATCATTATTAGACTTAATGTTATCCTTCAACCAACCATTGTTGCTCGCTTGTGCAGTTCTGTGCCAGCATGCTGTTTCAGGTCGTTTTCTCCACCGTGACCTATTGAAAACTCCCTCCGACACAAGGTGCAGAAGACCCGAGACAGATCTCCACTCACGGGCTTTACCCAACTGTATTTTTCTTCCCACTGTATGTTGTAAGACACAAGTCTTTTCTTTTTAGAAGGGCCAGGGCCCAGAACCACATCCTCTCTCTCTTCTCCTCTTTCATTATCACCTCCACCGGCAGCGCTCATTTTTCCGCACAACTGAACAGGCTGACATGCCACACACAAACAATGATGCCGCGCCCGCGAAAATCTCACACACACACACACACGTGCGAGCATTGTGCCTGCCCTGTCAACTGAGCGGTCCTAGCGCCCTTCCCATACAGCACACAAACACACAGGCACGCAGCCAGACACACTGCATTGCGTGCAAACAGATTCTTTTTTATTTTGTTTCCCTTTACCGGGAATCCGGGACAAACAATGACCCGTACGGGACACGCCCCTTTTGGCTCAAATACGGGACGTCCCGGCTAATACGGGACGGTTGGCAACCCTACGCGTCACTGCGGTTCTCTATTCAAGCTCGGGAGGGTGTGTGTTAGTGTATGTGTGGCGTGAGCGAGTGAGATAAAGTGTGCGCACCGGTTACGTGTATTGTTGTTGTTAGCATCTGGTGCTAGCTAGCTGCGCTAACGTATATAAGGAGCTTTTTCAACAACAAGGTGGAGGAGAGTCCTCTCCTGTCAGACTGAGAGACTGATAACCTCAGCTCAGGTGAGGTAAAGGACTCTCTGAGTGTTTAGATAGTTAACTTAGTCTGAGTTATCTCAGTGGGTCTCAAACGGTTTGGTCACCATTTATGTAAACACATATTTCCATTTGAGGGCGGAGTGATTAGTAAAATATGCATGAATAATACCAAAAAAAACGTTAACTAGGTGAAAAAAGGTAAGATAAACTATTAAAACATGTTGAGAGCTAAAACTAGTCTTTGCTTCTGCCTCAAAGAGGAGCAGGGGGGAGAGCGGGGAGACAGGAGAGGCTGGTTCACAACTATAAATGAACCAAAAACAAATAAATAAACAAGTTTCAATGTTTTTTCATATTGGATATGGTATGTTATTGGTTATGGCCATGTTCTTATGATTTTATGATTATTTAAATGTATACAGTTATGTTTCATGTGGGTGTAGTCTCTTTATTTAATGCTTAACTATTGGTAGCATCTATAGGTCACCTTCTTCACCTGCAGAGTCTTTTAACCATATAATTGACACTATCAACTCCATTTCCTGCGGAAATGAAATAATCTTGCTTGGTGATTTCAACAAACATTGGTTGGATAAATCATCTGATGGAGAGACAAAACTTTTCAGTAGTCTAAATGTTAAACAGCTAATTAATGAGCCAACTCGTATCACTCCTAGAACCCAATCTCTGCTTGACTGGATACTGGTGTCACACCCTGACAGAATCTTAAAATCTGGTGTCATGTCGGATTGCTTCAGCGATCATTCAATTGTTTATTGCGTATGGAAAATCAAATTAATTAAACTACCTCCAAAACTAGTCAAAATCAGACAATATAAAAAATGGAATGTTGATTTATTTATTAATGATGTTGTTGCCCTTAATTGGGACAGATTTCAATGAATACCTTTTGTACAAGATGCTTGGGATTTTCTGCATAAAGAGCTCACTGATGTCATGAACAAACATTCACCTGTGAGAACGGTTAAGGTCAAAGGTCAACATCTCCCTTGGATCAATTCTGAACTCATCAGTCTCTTTAGGGAAAGGGATAAAGCATGGTCGATATATCGTCATTCAAGGACTATAGCTGATTGGGAAGTATACAGGCATCTCCGAAATCTGAGTAAAACCAAAACCCGAAATGCTAAATCAAACTACTATAAAGAATCTCTCACATCGGACTTTAAGAATCCCAAGCAATTTTGGACTAAAATTAAATCTATTTTAAATAAATCAGGTAAATATTCTATTAATAAAATAAGAACTGCTGATACAATAATTCATGACCCATTATCCATTGCCCAAATATTTAATCAGCATTTGGCTAATGTATGTTCCACACTACTATCTGACTCCTATTTGACGACTGGTATTTCTAATAGTAACTCATACTGCAACAGTTATTTTTCTTTTAAGAAGATTCCACCACACGGAGTTCATAATGCTATCACAGAATTAAAAGTGGATGGCAGTGCAGGACTCGATGGTATAGAAAACAGGTTCATAAAATTGGCATCCCATATTCTCGTGTACCCACTTGCTGATTTGTTCAACCTGTCTTTGTCCACCTGTGAGTTGCCGACTATTTGGAAATGTGCACGCATCACTCCACTGCATAAAGGTGGTGATTTACTTGATACAAATAATGATAGACCAATCTCTATGATCTGCTCTATTTCCAAAGTTTTGGAGAAAATAATTTATAATCAACTGTCACATTATCTCAATACTTATAATATTTGATCTCCGGTTCAATCTAGTTTCAGGCCTAATCACTCATCACAACAACTGCCCTACTTACATTTACGAATGACTTGTACTCTGCTGCAGATGATGGTGAACTCACAGGTGCCATTTTTATTGACTTGACAAAAGCCTTTGATTTCGTTGATCGATATCTGCTCTTGGATAAACTTCACGGCATTGGCCTTTCTAATAATACAGTGTTATGGTTTAACTCGTACCTTCACAGTAGAAAGCAATGTGTGGTTGTTAATGGAAAACAGTCTGACCTGTTGATCCAACAAAAGGGTGTACCCCAAGGATCAACTCTGGGCCCACTTCTGTTCTCTGTTTACATAAATGATTTATCTTCTTGTCTCATTAATTGTTGTACTCACCTTTATGCTGATGACACTGTCATATATACATCCAAATCAGATTTTTCACAAATTCAGATCTCTCTTCAATCAGATTTTAATATCTTACAGGACTGGCTATCACACAATAAACTACTGCTTAACAAAACAAAATCTTATACCATGGTCTTTGGTACCAGGCAGAAGCTCAGATCCAAACCTAATGTAGTAATAACATGTAAGGATGGCACTTCTCTGCATAAAGTTGATAGCTTTAAATATCTTGGTGTATGGCTAGACTCTGAACTTTCATTTAAACTACAGATAAAGCATGTAATACAAAAAGTCAATTACGGAATCTGTGTTTTACACCGCTCTCGCAATTGTTTTACGCTCAGTGTCCGAAAGAGAATTGATTCTCAACTTATTCTTCAGATTATGGACTATTGTGATGTTGTCTACCAAAATGCACATAAATCAGATCTTGCTCCACTCAACATAGCCTACAACAGACTATGCAGATTTGTTCTTGGTTGTCCTTTTCGTACACATCACTGCACAATGTATAACCAACGTAAATGGCCTTCTTTAAATGTAAGAAGACACACGCATTGGCTTCAGCTGATATTTAAATGCATTTATCTTAACTATCCCCCTTATTTAAAGCAGTATTTTGTACCCTACTCACCAAATCATCAAGTTAGACATTCTGTTCAGATTTATTTCTCTGTCCTCTCTGCAAAAAAATGGATTGGCAGAAGAGCGTTCATGTTCAAAGCCCCAACTGACTGGAATACTTTACCTGCTGCTATTAGATCTCTGTCATCATTGGGTTTATTTAAACATGCATTGTTATCTCACTTTCAGCTGGTCTGCACTTGTTATAACTGATATTGATGAAACTGATTTGCTTGACTGTCTCAAATTGTAATGATTGTATGCATTGCTTGAATTTCACTTAAAAGACTGTATGTGGTTTGTCTTGTGTGTCATGTTTTGCATTTTGTCTTTTTGTTTATGTCTGTAAGTTGTTGCTATTGTCGGGACCCCCTTGAAAACGAGATGGTGCATCTCAAGGGGTTTATCCCAATCAATAAAAATGTCTATATATTATTTCCCCCTCAAAATGCACCAGATTGATGCATTTAAGTCCAATATTTAAAACAAATCTTACTGGGGAGAATGCCCCCGGACCCCCCTATAGGATTTGAGGTCCACCCCCACTTAAAATATGTTCAAATAGGTTCCTAAATACATTTGCACATTTTTAAAAATAGTAACCCATGTCCATGTGTTTATTTGTAGGTAGTACATTTAGAGGGCTATCACTATGGGCAGCAACGCTGTAAAAATAAATCGAGCAAAATGGCACAAAAAACTGGTAGTGGCCAGGCTGGGTGTATAATTCCCGGCCTGACTTATTGTCCCAGTCCGGCCCTGCTGGAAGTCAGAAGACCCTCACACAACTCTGCTGATCTACACAACTTCACCAGGTGAGGACTAACAAACACAGATTTATTATAAAAACTTTACTTTTCTGTGTAAAACTGCAGCTGCTGGATTAGTGTCTGCATGGAAATTGGAGTCAGACTCCAAGTGTTATTAACTCTCATCACTCCTACTCCTTAACAGACGTTTAAATCAGGTTCTGAAGTCTGTGTTGTTTCTTCTCAACAGGTTGGAGAAATGGCCTCAGATCAAATGATCATTGCTGCTCTGGGACGACCTTTCACCCTAGGGATGCTCTATGATGCTCGGAGTGACAAACTGGTGCCAGGTAAGACTTCACATAGTCACAAAGCTTTCATCATAGTCACCGTACAACAACAATTCACCAGGCCTGACATTACTTTGTTAAGTTATCTTTTGATTGTCGTCGTGCCATTTTAAATTGAGTTTGTTGTGAGAGTTGTTTCTTTGTCTCTTTGTGCAGACTTGGACAGAGAACATTGGTCAGAGCTCCATCAGTTAGTGCGGAGCGGAGTTCACTTACTTAGAGGAAGAAATACGATAATCTTCAAGTCAATAAAATAATTTAAATGAATATTGGGAGTCAAGTCGTTAGTGTGTTAGTGTGCTAGTGTGTTAGTGTGTAATAAGCGGGATAATGTGCAGCGAGGCGGGCATTATTCAGAGTGATCAGGGAGCCCGACGCTAAGCGGAGGGATCTTGATCAGCGGGTCGGGTGTTGTTTTTTTTTTACTAATGACCGCCTCGCTGCACATTATCCCTTTCTTCATCTTAAGCCTCTGCCTTTAACTATTGCCTGCCCAGGGACAGAGATGCCTTTCTGGCTCACTGAGAATAAAGTCAGAATTCTGAGGAAAAGTCAAAATGTTGATATTAAATCCTGAATTCAGAATTTACAAAATGTATTTACAGAGTTCTTTTTTTGTGTACTGTATGTACAATTATATTTGCTCTCAGAAAGTCTTTAATCTCAGAACTGAAAAAAGGAAATCACTTCAGATCTCCTCTGTACTCTAGAATTCTTAAATATCGAATGCTAGAGTATAGAAGAGTAAAATGGCCACACACACACACACACACACACACACACACACACACACACACACACACACACACACACACACACACACACACACACACACACACACACACACACACACACACACCATGTATGGGGACCTCCAATGTGTCCCCATAAGGGAGGCGAGTCCCCACACGTAACTGTGTAAACAGATGTAGGTCCCCACAAGTATAGTAATGCTAGGCCACACACACACACACACACACACACACACACACACCATGTATGGGGACCTCCAATGTGTCCCCATAAGGGAGGCGAGTCCCCACACGTAACTGTGTAAACAGATGTAGGTCCCCACAAGTATAGTAATGCTAGGCCACACACACACACACACACACATACCATGTATACATCACTTCAGGGGACATTACATTGACTTACATGCATTTCCTGGAGACTTATCCTAACCTTAACCATAACCAACACATGCCTAATCCTAACCCTAACCAAGTCTTCACCCTAAAATTAATGATTCCCCTTATGGGGACCTCCAATTTGTCCCCATAAGGGAGGCGAGTCCCCACACGTGACTGTGTAAACAGATGCACAGAATATGTGCATTTCCAGGAGAGGTTCAATGTTAAATGATATCGTGCAAAATGACAGGCTAAAACCCAGGAATAAGTGTTTGAAAGGCGGGAAAAGTTGTTTAAAATAGTCTGATACCTCCAGGGCGCATCACCGTATTTTACAAGCCAGGGAAGGTGTCTGAATCCTGGGTAAATATTGTTTAAATAGTCTGATACCTGGCACTGTATCAACCCCTGGGAACCTTCAAGGTTAAATAAATGTTTTATTATTTATTTAATTATCACACGATTTTTACAAAAACAGTATACACAATATGCATAATAAACATAATAATAACATGATTAAAACATGATTAGCAGGGGCCCGGGGGCCATATTAGCCGTCTAACTTGTACGGTGCACCGAGAGAAAAAGGCTGAGTCCACGGCCTCTACCCCCACATCAGGAGTATCAACCGGCCCTGAAGAAGAGGTATCGCTGCTCTCCGCCCCTGAGCCCTCTTCGGAGGTATCTGACGGCGGTAGAACTACTTCCGATGATGATGATGATGCTGCAGCTGCTGCCGCCCTGAACATGGAGCGGATCTTCAATCCCTCCTTTATTCCAGGCGTATTCGCGTAGAACCGGTCTGCAGTGCTTACATCGTGACACATAAACCGGGCGAGAATCGACCTGCTTTCTGGATCTTGGTGATGCTTGATATTGTCTGCCAGGGCAGTGCGCAGGATTGTGAAGGTGACGGCTGTTTCTAGCCCAGCATCAGCCCAAGCCCTCTTCAAGTGAGCGTTCAGGTTCCTGGAGACATGCTTCCCTGTTGTGAAAAGGAAGAATTCATTCTGAGGACCCGACAAGCCCTCTTTTATCCCCATCCACCGCATGACCCAGCTCAACTCGTTCACTGTAAGCACCAGCTGTGCTTCGCCAAAAGTCTTGGCAGTCTTGTGATCCTGCACGTGGATGATGTAGCCCTCAGCAGTGCTCCTTAAGTCCGCCTCTAACACCTCAGTGTTGGTCATGTTTGCGTACACACCCGGACGGTGGCCATACAGGAGGCTCCAATGGAGGGTTAGATAGCTATATAGCAGGTACTGGGTGATTGAGGTCGGATTGCAAGCCATCAGGTCAAGTAAATCAGGGATGCGCTTCTCAGCGGCCGCCATGGCGGCGAGAAGCTCTGCCTGGCTCGGCAGACGATCCAGCTTGTTCCTCTTCACCTTGAACTGGTGGACAGTGACAGACTTTTTCAAGTCGTTCATGTTGGCTTTCACCTCTCTGATGATGTGGGTCATATCAGACTGGGTGAGCCTGCACCCCCAGAGCTTTGACTCAGACAAGTACCTCAGTAAATGGTTCACATTCTTCAGGAACAACAGCGATGTTGTGACTGCCCGGCCCGACTTTACAATATACTCGCTCCAGCCACGGACCCTCTTCGTGTCTTTTAGGAACAGCCAATCTGACAGCCGGTTAACACCATGGGCCATGAATACGAGGAAGTTCTTTATCCGGCTGACCTTGGACAGACACTTTTCTTTCCGTGTTACTGTCGGTGCGACACCCTCACAATGATCCCTGTATGTCTGAATGTACGTCTCCATGCTTTGAGGCAACGTGATTTCACGCATGGTATTCCCCCGTCCCTTCCCAGTGGACCAGTGATTTGGGGGAGAGGCCCAGTCCTTAGCCAGATTAGCTTTCAGCTTATTGTAGACAGACGCACGGGTCTTCTGGCATACAGGGGTCTCACTACCGGAGGCTTCTGGGGACCGCATGACAGTCTTGACCGGGGTCTTGAGAGGGGTTTCACTACCGGAGGCTGCTGGGGACCGCATGACAGTCTTGACCGGGGTCTTGAGAGGGGTTTCACTACCGGAGGCTGCTGGGGACCGCATGACAGTCTTGACCGGGGTCTTGAGAGGGGTATTGCTGCCGGAGGCTTCTGGGGACTGCATGACAGTCTTGACCGGGGTCTTGAGAGGGGTCTGACTACCGGAGGCTTCTGGGGACCGCATGACAGTCTTGACCGGGGTCTTGAGAGGGGTCTCACTACCGGAGGCTACTGTGTTTATGCCGGAGGTACTTGAGATTGCCAAGGCAGGCCGCCTATGAGCTCCCAAATTCCGCCTGGAACCTCCGGGAATTGTGGACTAAGCTCCATAAACTTACAGTCACCCAGAAATGTCACTTTAATAGCCCAAAAATATATAATACAAATGCATTTAAATAGTAAAAGGTACAATTGTGCTCCGAATTACCCGGAATTTGATTTATATAGCCCCATGAGAGTGAATAAAAATCATTTTCATGGAAAAAAGTGTTAAAACGCCTGATTAATATGTTTGTAATGCTGTTAGCAGGGTCTCACAGGCACATATGCAGAGATCCAGGGTGTTGCACAAGGCTTTTCTACCCAGCAATGAGTCTCTGAAAGGCGGGGGAAAGTGCTGTGAATAGAGGGAGAGAGCAGCCAGAGAGAAGCGGGCTGTGAGAGCCACAGAGCGCACCCAGAGATCTCCTTGCAACGCATAGCTCTTGCACCCAGACTGCACCCAGAGAACAGGCTGCTTCACAGCACTTTACAAGCCAGGAAAAGTGATTGAATCCTGGGTATACATGTTTTAAATAGTCTGATACCTCCAGGGCGCATCACCGCATTTTACAAGCCAGGGAAGGTGCCTGAATCCTGAGTAAACATTGTTTAATTGTTTTTAAATGTGTGGGCGCTGTTCAAAATGGCAGCCCACTGCTCCTAACACTAGGATGGGTCAAATGCAGAGAAACAATTTCCTCACGAGGGATTAATAAAGTATATCAAATCAAATAAAAAGAAACAGTGTTTTGTCACTTTCAAAACTCTCCCGTCATTGACCGGAGAAATTGGGTCGATGTTGTATTCAATCTGACCGTTAATATTCCAGTGAGACGAAGTACATACAATGACCGGAGTGATCCCATGTTCATTTAGTCCCAAAACCGGAGCATTCCCTCACCCTAATCCTAAACCTAACCAAGTCTTCACCCTACAATTAATGATTCCCCTCATAGGGACCTCCAATTTGTCCCCATAAGGGAGGCGAGTCCCCACACGTGACTGTGTAAACAGATTTAGGTCCCCACAAGTATAGTAATGCTAGGCCACACACACACACACACACACACACACACACACACACACACACACACACACACACACACACACACACACACACACACACACACACACACACACACACACACACACACACACACACACACACACACACTTTTATTATGGAAACTCCCGGCAGGATATGAAGCTGTAACCTGTAAAACATTGAAATTATAATTTGTTTGATAACTTATATAAATAAAAGTTTTGCCCTGAACTGATCCGAACACTGTTTGCTTTCCAATTTGTTCAGGTCTCAGATTGTGGAATGAAGAAACTCTAAAAGTAAAACAAACCCCTCAGCAGAGCAGTTATTTTGAAATGTCTGCATCTGACTCCATTGAATCCAAGTCCACTCTGATGGACATTGAAGCTTATCTGAAGACCAGTCTCATGTGTGGACTGATAGAAGTTGGAGGATCTGCCAAATATCTGAATGATGAGAAGAAATTGAAGAATCAGAGCAGAGTGACATTTCAGTACAAAGCTACCACCAAGTTCAAGGAGTTGTCAATTGATCATGTGACCCTGGACACCGAACAGATGGAGTTTATTAAGAAGGGCTTGGCCACTCATGTAGTCACAGGCATCCTGTATGGGGCAAATGCTTTCTTTGTGTTTGACAGTGAGAAGTTAGAAGACAGCCAGGTTCAGGAGATAGAGGGCAGCATGCAAGCTGTGATAAAGAAGATTCCTACATTTGATGTTGAGGGGAAAGTTGAAATCAAGCTGACTGATGAAGAGAAAGCCCTGACTGAGAAATTCTCCTGCAAATTCTACGGAGACTTCATTCTTAAAATCAACCCAGCCACATTTCAAGATGCAGTGCAGACCTATGTAGAACTTCCACAGCTACTGGGAACAAATGGAGAGAATTCGGTCCCAGTGAAGGTCTGGCTGATGCCACTGAAGTGTTTTGATCCCAACACTCCTGAGCTGATGACGGGGATCAGCATCGGACTAGTGAAGAAGACCCAAGATGTTTTGGGAGATTTAAAGGAAATAAGAATGAGATGCAACGATTCTCTGGGAGACAAAGTGGCAGAGGACTTCCCAAAGATCCGAAAAGACCTAAACACTTTCCACAAACTGTGTGGTTATTATGAATCCAGCCTCCAACAAACCATGGCAAAGAAACATCCCTCCATCCGAGTAGGAAAGGAAGATGAGAGCTCACTGGAAGAAGTATTTGAAGACAGGAACAAGTCACCCTTCAGCCATGAAAAACTAACCAAGTGGCTGGATCACAAAGAGAGAGAAATCAACGTCATCGGGGCCGTTGTGGATATCATGAAGGACGTTAAGATCGTCCAGAACCGGTCTGAACTGGACCAACTGTGAAATATCCAACTGTGTGCTTTGTATTCACCTCCATGGAGAGTGCTGACCCCTGCCTTGAAGCGATGGATCAATACGCAAACTCACTAAAATGGGCGAGCACCGAAGAAGAGCCATGGTAATGAAGCTTAGCGCAAGTTCAAGAAGGAAGACCATACCCCTGGTGTTACACGTCACTGCAAGCTCCTCTCCCATTAAGTAATCAGGGGCGGTACTCCCCAGCTAGCAATCATTGCACCTGCTAAACCCTTTAAATCTGCTCTTCCCTCTCTGTCAGTTGTCATTTCAGGTGTCAACGCACAAGTGTACGCGTCACGGCGTTCATGGTTAAGCCAAGCAGCAGCAGGGCTTTGGCCCAGCTGAGGGCTTCGTTCCAGCTCCAGGCATTTATTCATCAGCTCCGCAGTATCGCGGATTAAGCTACAGGCTGCGTTCCCCAGTCGGGTAGCGGGTCAGCCGGCCGTCCCGCAAGCCCGGACGCGGGAGGAAAAGACAAGGAAATCTGGCTCCATGGAAGTTCCTCCGGCCTAATGGGAATGGCTACTTCAAGCAAACAACTGACGTACGCTTCAGTCTCTTGAGAAGGCATCACTGGCATCAGGGCCGCCTAATGCAGCGCTTCCGGCTTCACGCGGAACGGGTCCTCATCACATGCGGAGTTTTACCCATTCTGGCTTCAACTACAACCCCTCCTGCAGGCAGGCAGGCAGGGCTTAAGCTATCCCATTGAAGCTATTCCTCCTGCGCTCACTTCAACAGGCGTCAGGGTAACATTGGCAAAGGCAGTTGCAACAAATTCACGAGATGTTTCGTATATTGTTACAACATTTGGGTCATGCAGAGTGAGATCGCTACCCCTTAAGAGAGGGGTGTGGCGTGTGCATGTGTGCGTGGGCATGGTATGAGCGAGCGGGATACATGTTTTTAGAAATAAACGCGGCAGCAGAAAAAAGGAAGGTCTGCGATCTTGCGAAATCTATCTTGCGAAACAGGAGAGCTAAATTATGCAACGACCTCCCAAGAAGAGCTCGCCTCTCTCCAGTCTTTCCGATAAAATGGGTTATTGAACCAGAAGCGTGTTGCTTCTGCCCTGGGAGACGACAGAGAGTCACCCCCCGTTTCCTCGACTACGGTCTGGGAGCCGACAGGAAGTTCAACACTATGCATTGCTACCTCTAGTCAGGGTTAAGGTGAGCTTCAGGCAGTGTTGGGGGTTACAGTGCTACAGTGCTACAGTATGGAGTTTCAGTAACGTATTACTTGCATTACTAATGCAGTCGGGTAATTACTCATTACAATGCTCAGTAACTAAACGCAGGTTCAAGCTTCAACACAGCGTTTCCTGAAATGAATGGCGTTCCGTAGGGCTTCTTTTCCTCAATGAACAAGTCGCTGCACATTATCCTGTTTATGACCAGATACTAAATAAATTAGGAATTCACTCCCAATATTAATTTAATGATTATTGACTAAATGATCGGTTTTCTCTTTTTCTTCTCCACTAAGAATATTCCGTTTCTTGGTGCACCAACGGCTGGATCTGCGACAACAACATCTCCTTGGCAGCAAGGCAAGTTTATTTATATAGCACTTTCAATACAAGGCAATTCAAATTGCTTTAAAAAATGAAAGACATTAAGAAATGGCATTTAAAATCAGTCATTTAAAAGGAAGCTAATAAAATAAACATTAAAAGAAAAAGTACATGGATCAAAGTACAGTGCAGTCTAAGATATGAATAGTTCAATTAAAAGCAGCGACAAAAGAAAAGTCTTCAGCCTGGATGTAAAAGTAGTCAGAGTTGCAGTGACTAAGGGTGCAACAACTAATCGACTAATCGATCAAATCGATTACCAAATTAGTTGCAACTAATTCAGTCGTCGATTCATTGTGACGTCAGCAGTGTGTTTACGTGCGTAAGCTCCAACGTTATTGGTCTTTTTATCAGTACCGGAGACATTTATAAATATATGTCATGTTTATTGCTACAAAAACATTATATCGCAGTCTAGTGTCACAACTCGTTCTAATATGCAAAGGACAAACAAATGCGCCTATGATGTATTTTCGATCAGATGAGATCTCTCTCCCCCATCGCGAGGGGACGGGGCAGTTTACACACACAGCTGCTACATGCAGCGGAGCACACTGCGGAGGTGGCGGAGAGAACGCGCTCCGAGGCGTGGTTAACTTCACCCGCTTCGATGTGGAGAATGCTCGTTGCCAAAGTGCAATAAGAGTTTATCATGTAAGGGCGTAACACGAGCACTTTGTCTAAACATTTAGCAAAAGTGCTCCACATCCAGACGGAGGAATGTACCGAGTTCCACTGTCTTTCTAGCAGCTCCGTAGCTCCATTCACGAGTAACGTTCCCACGTCAGATGTTATGTATGCTAGCAGCAACACACAGAGTAACTACATTATACAAACTCGGTTAATGATTAGAGGTAACTGAGTATTTATTAGTTTCAATTTCAGCTTTTCTGTTTACAGCCTGTCGACAGATTATTTAATACAATTCGGTAAATGCTCAGGGCAATCTCGATGACAAGGTCAATGTTCCCCCCTTTCTACGCACGGAGATAATGTAATCTAATAGCGTGCAGGTCAAGGCTGGCTCTTCAAAGCAGATATTACGACGCGCTTTAATGTTCCCATCATCGTTCAGCGGAACTCTTTCAGCCTTAAGTCAAGTAGGAGAAACTATGCGTGCACCGGCTATTCGGGTAATAATATTAATAGCGTCTCTCCCCAGATCAAATCACCCACTGCTCAGGGAGATCTCCTAATGCGTTGCCTTCACGCATCTAGCGTTCAAATACAACATTACTAAACTACAACTCCGCTCAACTGGGAAAAGAGAAGAAGAAACAGAAGAGACTCCTCCAGGAGCACAGCGTTCCTAATCATGAGGAACTACAGGCCCAGTCTCACACCGGAGTTCCTAGCCATCACATCAAGCTCATGGTATTATCGTTCCTCTAACCAACTGCGTGCATCCACATAAACGTCTTCAACGACAGTTGCTCTTCCTCACCGGGCAACCGTACTTTGCATGCGGATTCTTCGGCACGCATCATCTCCCGTTTCCTGGACGTGGCATCCGCCGGCCTCACGACGACCGTGTTTTCCCCGACTTAAGGACGTGCACTGCACATCCTCCGTTTTGGGGGGGATATCTGCATGAGATCATTCGCATAGCGGCACACTCAGATTTCCACTATTTCTACACATTTATTATCACACTTGCTGGATCTAACACTAGCGTCCCTCCATCATCCTCACTTCAGATGATAGAAGACAGTCTTAATCACTCAATCAGCTCATCAGCATCTATGACTCATCCCGGCACACTTAACGCTAATTAAGATATACTATATCATGGGTCATGTCTCAGTATTTAACTAAGTGTACGTCTTTTCTGCGTGCATCCTGCACTTCATTCATATTCTCGGGTTCATGCTCACTTGGCTCGTGGTAAACCAGGTTACGATATTCATGCATCACCGTACTCAAGCTAACAGCTCTCGGGCATTATATCATCTACATCTCCCTCTTCACCGGACATCGGCTCGTGCCGCCAATCAAGATCTCTTCAGTTTACCTATGGTAAATATGCATATAACTGGTGGTGGCGTCTAATAGCATATCAGGGCTTTCGTTCAGACAGGTGCAGCCATTCAAGGCATATCTCCCTCCTCCCTGCCAACTCGGACGGTGGTCCTCCTCCGCCTTCATATCCCACATTCGCCCGGACATCCGTGCGTGCTGGCTATCCAAGGTCCGAACACTAAACGGTATTTATACATACAACTGGTGGTGGTCTTAGCAAGTCAGCACATGTACGGTCACCGTGTTCATGTTTAAACACTTCATATCGTCGTGACCTTCAGGTTCGCTCGTATTGAATCCTGCCGCGCAGGTTGCGGCCAGTGGGTCCGCATTATGTTTAAACCCTGCACGTGCAGGGCGAGTAGGTCAGTGTCATGTTTAACCCTGTGTGTACAGGTTGCGGCCTATGGGTCAGCATTTGTTTAACCCTGTGTGTGCAGGTTGCGGCCTATGGGTCAGCATTTGTTTAACCCTGTGTGTACAGGTTGCGGCCTATGGGTCAGCATTTGTTTAACCCTGCGTGTGCAGGTTGCGGCCTATGGGTCAGCATTTGTTTAACCCTGGGTGTACAGGTTGCGGCCTATGGGTCAGCATTTCGTTTAACCCTGTGTGTACAGGTTGCGGCCTATGGGTCAGCTTTTGTTTAACCCTGTGTGTACAGGTTGCGGCCAGCGGGTCAGCGTCATGTTTAACCCTGCGCGTGCAGGTTGCGGCCGGTGGGTCAGCGTCATGTTTAACCCTGCGCGTGCAGGTTGCGGCCAGTGGGTCAGCATCGTCTAATCCAACATGCAGGCGCTAAGCATGGTTGGCGTTCACATTAACCCTACAGTTATTCCGACATTCTCATCATGTCCCTGTGTTATCTCATTTCATCCACAGATCTCCTCAATCAGCCAGCAAGGTAAGAAATGCTTCACATCTCAGCACTTCTCACTTCTCTTCTCTTTGGGGGTTCATCGGAGCGGTTTTCCCCTCCCGAATGATTATCCTACAAACCGGGGCCTAATCTCCAAACATCAGTTGATTCATTGTTGTAATCTGTCATCATAATTTTCTATACCACGTGTCCGGTATTAAACATGTATTTCATACATCACGTCTCTCATGATTGAAATGAAGCTTAGCGCAAGTTCAAGAAGGAAGACCATACCCCTGGTGTTACACGTCACTGCAAGCTCCTCTCCCATTAAGTAATCAGGGGCGGTACTCCCCAGCTAGCAATCATTGCACCTGCTAAACCCTTTAAATCTGCTCTTCCCTCTCTGTCAGTTGTCATTTCAGGTGTCAACGCACAACCCGCCTCCACCCCTTCGCCTCCTGTCTCCTAATTCAGGGCCAAGCTAATCCTTCTTCCTCCAGACCAGACCGAACCATTATCACCACCACCAGTGTCTAGACCCCGGGGGGTTCATCGGAGCGGTTTTCCCCTCCCGAATGATTATCCTACAAACCGGGGCCTAATCTCCAAACATCAGTTGATTCATTGTTGTAATCTGTCATCATAATTTTCTATACCACGTGTCCGGTATTAAACATGTATTTCATACATCACGTCTCTCATGATTGAACTACTCAGACGAGGTCTTACAAAAGATGAGAGGAAAAGCCCAAGATTTCATAGCCATGGCAAAAAGATGCACAGATGACTCTTTCTTCTTAGTAGCCATTGAAAATAAGAAGTTCAAAGGAGCAACCATCTACTGGTACCGCCACGGCATTCTGAAGAATGAAGACTTCAAACCACGCAAAGAAGAGAAGACTGAATACTTCACATCACTCAGTGAGATGAAGACTGAAGACTTCCCATCCCTCAGTGAGGTGAAGAAGCATACCGGAAAGTAGAGATCTAAACTGGTGTAAGTTATTTTTCATGCATTTTGAGTAAAATATTTTCATATATCTTTTCTCTAAAAACCCTCAGAATGACTAATTAAATATTTTGTTTTGGTTTCTCCATTAGATGCCTGTGATCTCACACTAGAAGGGAACACTGCAGGCAACTTTCTTGTGGTCAATACAGTTTTCTTTCCGCTATTAATCATTTTCTGAAGATACTTTATTTAGATGTTTCTGTTATGATCAGGGTTAGTTTTCCTTCGGATGCTTGCAACACATTTAGGGGATATCTGTGCTGGCCTCTAACACCAAATAAATGACCCTATTAACCCATATTAACCTGCAAAAGGTGTTCCACAGGGCTCTATCCTGGGGCCCTTTCTGTTTAATCTTTGTGAAGATGATACCAAGTGACTGTTATATCATTCTCTATGCTGATGACTCTGTTGTGTCCTGTTATGTGGATGCTGTTACAATTCTTCAGCACTTCCTTGCTGATTCTGAAGTTTCTCTCAATAACTACAAGTTAGTTCGTAGGGCAGATACATTGAAAACCATGCCCTTAATCACAGCCAGTATATGAATAATGGTATTCTCATCTCTACTGAGAATGGAACAAATATTGAAAGTCAAATAATAAAAGTATCTTGTTTTTTTATTTGGAAAGCAAAATAATATTCTAAATGCAATTTGACTTTCTTCTTGAGGATCTTGAGGAAAATCTTATCCACACTTTGGAGTTCAGTATCTTGCTTGATGATTGCAGGCACTGGGAATCGGACCACTGTCCTACCGACTCCTGAGCCACAGATGTATCTTTTATTATTGTTGTCACATGGATCGATTATCTTGTAGTTTTAATTACAGGGTTTATAACCTTTTTTCACATGTTGATTGTGGGTTTTATGGATTTCTCTCCTTTTCTGAGGACGTTTTGGATGTTTAGCTGCATTAATAAAGTTTGATTCTCACATGTTTATGCTTCTTTTGTTGAAGTAGTATGGTTCATTACAAATGTAAGTACGTGTACACAATCTGAGTTATCAGATCGATGTTGCACCTACATTTATATATATTATAGTATACAGTGTTATTTTACTGTACAGTATTTTACTCTCAATTTATAGATCTATATTTTTCTTATTCCTTCATTTTATTTTCACTATTACTTCACTCAAACTATTTAATTTCTCCTAGCGTCTTAAGTATATCTCATGATGAAGTGTTGGAGGAGCCAAAACTATGCTGTAACTGAAGCATATGCCGACAATCCTTTCAATACCTTGTTTTTCAGAAGCAAAGGAGATCTGTCTTTTAAAATAAGTCAAACAAAAGTACAAAGTCTCTAAGTCAGAAAGATGTCTTTGCAGCTCTGCAGGCCAGACATACATTGCACATGTTCTTCAATATTCAGACTGCAAACATGAATTAATATTACTATTAATAATGAATAACTAATTATTTAAATGTTTATTGCTACGGTCTCAGTTGTTGGAAACTTACTTAAAATGTTTTATGGTCTTATTTTAACAAAGTGATCACATGACTCCTTCTGATGTTACTGACGTTCTGCTGTAAGCTAGCTAGCTAACGTAGCTAACCTAGTAATTTCAGATATACTGACAGTTATGAGACGACTAACTCTGAGACAGAACGTTGATCAGCTTTATAATCCTGAACAACCCCAAATGGTTGAAATGGACATATGCAAAATAAATGATTTGGTTTTAAAGTCAAGATCTTCAACACGAATGGAAACCAACGTTGGTGAGGTCAACACAGCTTTACAGGTTATAGGACAAATCACAATTGTAAAGATAACTATTGTTAAAAATGAATTGTTTAACAATGTCAGATTGAATAATAAAGTGAAGTTAAAACAGTTTGACAATCAAGTAATGTCACTTTGAAATGAACATGGTAGTGTTTTTACTGATTTACCAAAAGTTGAGTATAAGGCCTGTCTTTGAGTTAGTCAGTAGTGTACAGTCAGTCTTTTTAAATAAACAATAGTAATACCAGCATCCCTCAGGAAACAGACCCAGGCCAGTAAAACCATAACTGAGCTTTTAGCACGAACATTTGTGATTTCAAACTCAAACATTTTCACTGGAAAAGTTGAGGAAAGTGAGTTATCTCACAAAAATACTAATTAAATATATATATTTGACCTTATCCTAATTCAACTAGATATATTGGAACAACCCTTGGCGTTGTCCCAATACAAGAAAAGACTGCCAGACTGTTGATAAATTGGAAATATATAATATTAATTGTTCCTGGTCTGATTAGATTTGTTGCTGGGTTATTTTATATTCTCAAACTCTGGCTTGAGAATGTTGGTTATTTAACTGAAGGGTAGTTTTGATTCTGTCTTTAACAATCTTCCAAGAAATAGCTCCTCTACATACAGCAGAGGGAGCCAGTTTCTTAAATTAAATAAAGGTTTGTACCTACTTCTGTTTCTAGCAAGTGATGATGGAGAGACAGACAAATGGCAGTCTCTATTGTAATAAAAAGTTATAGTAAATTAGTGATGGGTTTTTTCTGTATTTGTATTTATTTATAGAAGGACCATGCATACAAAAACATTAATCTCAGCAAAGAGAAGAGATGCAATATGCCAGATTATAGCTAATAGCTAATTTCCTGTAATGTTAGCTTGTGTTAGCTTGTGACTGTCATTAAACATTAGCTGATGTTAGTTTTTGACTTTGACCCAACAACGTTTGCTAAAGTCAGCTTGTGACTGTCATTAACATTCATTAGATAGCGTTAGTTTTAGAACATTCTACTACAGACGGAGACCAAGCAGTTTCAATGTAATGTGGTGTTCTCTGTATTAATACTTGAGGTTGAACATCATGTATGGCAGTGGCGAACCGTGTCTATCACAACTGGACCTTCTGTAGACA
Organism: Gymnodraco acuticeps; assembly: GCF_902827175.1. Taxonomy (NCBI): domain Eukaryota; kingdom Metazoa; phylum Chordata; class Actinopteri; order Perciformes; family Bathydraconidae; genus Gymnodraco; species Gymnodraco acuticeps. The sequence continues at coordinate 14,761 of NW_022990189.1, read as the reverse complement.
CATACCCCCCCCCCCCCCGCGGCATTATAATGTCCGTCTTTTCACTGAATTGTCGTCTTGAAAAGGGTACTCACAACGATTCCGCAACAACTTCATCTTCACCTGTTGCTCTTGTCATTTCAATGTTAAAAACAATAAAACGGCATGAATTGCTTCGTCGCATTGATCCTCTGTCTCTCTCCAGTGAACTAGTGGGCCTTCTGGAACACCCTGGAACCGAGGGGAACTCTGAAAGAACACGCCCATTGGCCACAAATCAATATCTGATTGGTTGATCAAACTGTCAGTCCAAACGTACGCTCTCATTCAGAGCAACGGCCAGGGCCTTCGATCAAGGATGTAGAATACCTGGGTGAAGGATATTCTACCCAGAGACCCAGAACAAGATCTGATTGGTTGCTTTATTTTCTAACACAAACCCACTGAAATGCGTAGTGCATGGTCTGAGAAGGACAAACAAATCAACGTAACACTGTAATATTACAGATCAACAACACAGATACGATTCTCATTTATTCATTTTATATACATTTATTACATTTTATTTATATAATTAAATCGATTTTTTGTTTGTTTTATCTGAGTGTTCCAGGGTATTCTCTGAATACCTTGAAGGCCCTGACGGTTCGCCACTGATGTATGGACAGCTTCATCACAGACACATGTTCTTTATGGCAGCATTGTTTTGCTGAGAGAACATCTTGCTAGAAAGCCTTATAGTTTGGGGTTGGCTGACCAGGCCTTGATATTAGCACACAATGCATTTGAGAAGGAAGTGTATGAAACATTCTGTGCCAGCAGCAGAAGGGAAAGACCCATTTTATTTATTTTTTAATTCACGTCCTCCTTCGTTCCTTGAGTTTTTTGGTCATGGCCTTCTGCAGCAGCTCTGCATGTATGCTGTTTGCTAAACAAGGCCAACTGTCGTCTGAAGGAAGTGTTTAAACTATTCTGTACCAGCAGCAGAAGAACAAGGTCCTTCTTTGTTTTCTGTAATGTAGAAAACGTATTAATAAAGAGTTATTCACATCATGTAGTCACAGAAAATATAAACGAAATATATAGCTTAAAAAACAGATCAATAAAGTGAAATAACCCTTTGGTTAGCCTTAGTAAAAAAAGATTACTAACATTTATGAAATGGGGTTTTAAACTCTAAATTAATTTTATAGTTAAGTTATTTGTGTAAAATGTTTGAATGCTGATCTGTCATATATCTTCTTTGATGATCTGCAGTTTGAGAAGTTACTCAGTTAGATTTATGCATTTGTTTCTCTGAACCGGTCTGAATGTCTTTGTTCCAGCTGCTTGTGTTTCTGCCTCTGCAGCAGCTCTGCAGGGATGCTGCATTCCTAACAACGCACACCTGGCGTCTGAGGAAAGCGTGTCAATTCCCTTGTGTCAGCATCAGAAGGGAAAGGCCCTTCTTTGTTTTCTGTCTTTGTTCACTTCCTTGTTCCTTGAGTTTGTTTTTTATCTTTAATTTAATGCCTTCTTAATTTAATATTTGGATGAAAAATGAGGGAACACGTTAATCTAGTGCGTTCACACATTGGTTGGTCAAGTTTAATACATAAGAGTCTCCTTTACAGATTAAAGATATGTATTTGTAATTTCGTTCATACAGCATCATTAAGCAGATTTGTATAAAACAATAAAACACAAGATGTCAACCATTTTAATAAAGTTATGTTTAAATGTCTGGTTTGCATCTTTGTTTCGTCTAATAATAATTTACCTGTCTGAGACGGTTCATGTTTTTTGTCAAAGAACAAAAGCTGAACCAGAAGCTTGCTATGGTGTCAACTAACTAGACTGCTTTAAGACGTGCTGCTTTGATTTTAACTTCTGTGTAATCCAGTTAAGAAAATATATATCATTTTTAATTACATATCCAAAATAGATCAATCCAAAGCTCAGGATGTTGTTCAGGCAGGAGATCATGACATTGCTCTTTGACCGTTATGTCCTCGATAATAGGGAGGTTAAAGGTGTTTCTCTTGAACCACTACTCCCTGCAGTATTGCTGACCAAATAGTGCCAAAAGGGCTGTAACAAAATCACATTTTCTCTGCTTGATTCAATAAATCACAATAACAACAGCTTAAAGGTGGGGTATGTCATTTATTTCAGAAACACTTTTTGTTATATTCCATGGAATGCTCTTAACATCCCGATAGTAATGAAAATATGAAATGCTTTGACAATAAATACATTCATCTGTGGAAGCCGTGGCGCTGTAGAAAGCACGACCAATCATCTGAGCCGGCTAAAGTAACTGGATGGCCTACCTGCCTGTCAGCCTCCCATCTGGGCACAAACTGATCTCGTGCCCTCATTGGTCATGTGCGCGTTCGTGTGTGTTGGAGGAGGGGCTCTGTAAGGAAGTGGCAGATTTTTTCCGGCTGTGCATTTTCAAATTCTAGCCACTCGAGCTGGGCTGAAGTCGAATAGTCCTTTTCTCTTTGGAACCTTCCTAACGGAGTGAAATGACCCGGAAGTCCCTCAGTGGCAGCCATGATAAGTATATATAGAAATGTTATTGATTGGGATAAACCCCTTGAGATGCACCATCTCGTTTTCAAGGGGGTCCCGACAATAGCAACAACTTACAGACATAAACAAAAAGACAAAATGCAAAACATGACACACAAGACAAACCACTACACAGTCTGTGAAGTGAAATTCAAGCAATGCACACAATCATTACAATTTGAGACAGTCGAGCAAATCAGTTTCATCAATATCAGTTATAACAAGTGCAGACCAGCTGAAAGTGAGATAACAATGCATGTTTAAATAAACCCAATGATGCAAGAGATCTAATAGCAGCAGGTAAAGTATTCCAGTCAGTTGGGGCTTTGAACATGAACGCTCTTCTGCCAATCCATTTTTTTGCAGAGAGGACAGAGAAATAAATCTGAACAGAATGTCTAACTTGATGATTTGGTGAGTAGGGTACAAAATACTGCTTTAAATAAGGGGGATAGTTAAGATAAATGCATTTAAATATCAGCTGAAGCCAATGCGTGTGTCTTCTTACATTTAAAGAAGGCCATTTACGTTGGTTATACATTGTGCAGTGATGTGTACGAAAAGGACAACCAAGAACAAATCTGCATAGTCTGTTGTAGGCTATGTTGAGTGGAGCAAGATCTGATTTATGTGCATTTTGGTAGACAACATCACAATAGTCCATAATCGGAAGAATAAGTTGAGAATCAATTCTCTTTCCGACACTGAGCGTAAAACAATTGCGAGAGCGGTGTAAAACACAGATTCCATAATTGACGTTTTGTATTACATGCTTTATGTGTAGTTTAAATGAAAGTTCAGAGTCTAGCCATACACCAAGATATTTAAAGCTATCAACTTCATGCAGAGAAGTGCCATCCTTACATGTTATTACTACATTAGGTTTGGATCTGAGCTTCTGCCTGGTACCAAAGACCATGGTATAAGATTTTGATTTGTTAAGCAGTAGTTTATTGTGTGATAGCCAGTCCTGTAAGATATTACAATCAGATTGAAGAGAGATCTGAATTTGTGAAAAGTCAGATTTGGATGTATATATGACAGTGTCATCAGCATAAAGGTGAGTACAACAATTAATGAGACAAGAAGAGAAATCATTTATGTAAATAGAGAACAGAAGTGGGCCCAGAGTTGATCCTTGGGGTACACCCTTTTGTTGGATCAACAGGTCAGACTGTTTTCCATTAACAATTGCTTTCTACTGTGAAGGTACGAGTTAAACCATAACATGGTATTATTAGAAAGGCCAATGCCGTGAAGTTTATCCAAGAGCAGATATCGATCAACGAAATCAAAGGCTTTTGTCAAGTCAATAAAAATGGCACCTGTGAGTTCACCATCATCTGCAGCAGAGTACAAGTCATTCGTAAATGTAAGTAGGGCAGTTGTTGTGATGAGTGATTAGGCCTGAAGCCAGATTGAACCGGAGATCAAATATTATAAGTATTGAGATAATGTGACAGTTGATTATAAATGATTTTCTCCAAAACTTTGGAAATAGAGCAGATCATAGAGATTGGTCTATCATTATTTGTATCAAGTAAATCACCAGCTTTATGCAGTGGAGTGATGCGTGCACATTTCCAAATAGTCGGCAACTCACAGGTGGACAAAGACAGGTTGAACAAATCAGCAAGTGGGTACACGAGAATATGGGATGCCAGTTTTATGAACCTGTTTTCTATACCATCGAGTCCTGCACTGCCATCCACTTTTAATTCTGTGATAGCATTATGAACTCCGTGTGGTGGAATCTTCTTAAAAGAAAAATAACTGTTGCAGTATGAGTTACTATTAGAAATACCAGTCGTCAAATAGGAGTCAGATAGTAGTGTGGAACATACATTAGCCAAATGCTGATTAAATATTTGGGCAATGGATAATGGGTCATGAATTATTGTATCAGTGCCGTTCGAATTCTCTAGAATGAAAGGAAAGGAGGTTTCAAACTTCCTTTATAACCTCCTTTAGCTTAGGAACCAGTGGACCTCCCTTGCCGAAAGGAGAGGAGAAAATGCTGCCCCACAATGCATTGCAGCCGCTGCATTTGCCATCACTCAACAGTCGGCCGTTCACGAAAACAACCGATTATGACGGAGAAATTATATCATGAAAGTTACGGTGCTTATTAAGCATTTTAAAACGTAGGTGGTAAGTTGCCAAAGTGCTTTGTTTTGAACGTTCATCAGTATTATAATCAAAGAGAGAAATATGAACGTTAGTTTTTACTGAAATGATCAAATAAAGTCAACATTTCACAGTCTTTACTGAGCTGTGTGGTTTGTTCAACTTGTAAAAGATGTTTGAATGGTGATATACACAGAGATAGATGTTAAGGACTAACGTTTATAATAAATACATCTGTATTGATTGTGAAGTTTCTCTCAATAACTACAAGTTAGTTCGTAGAGCAGATACATTGAAAACCATGCCCTTAATCACAGCCAGTATATGAATAATGGTATTCTCATCTCTACTGAGAATGGAACAAATATTGAAAGTCAAATAATAAAAGTATCTTGTTTTTTATTTGGAAAGCAAAGTAATTTTCTAAATACTATTTGACTTTCTTCTTGAGGATCTTGAGGAAACTCTTTTCCACACAACGTTTCAGTATTTTCAGGACTTTGGAGTTCAGTATCTGGATGACTGCAGGCACTGGGAATCGAACCACCATCAGACTGACTCCTGAGTCACAGATGTATCTTCTAATAATTTTGTCACATGGATCGTTTATATTGTGAGTTGAATTTCACAGCGTTTATAACTTCTTTAACCTAATGGTGGGTTTTATTGTCTTTTCTTTTCTGATGACATTGTGGATGTTGTGCTACATAAATAAAGTTTGATTCTCAAAAGCTTCTTTTGTTGAAGTAGAATGGTTCAATACAAATGTAAGTATGTATATTATAGGTTTAGTATATTTTAGATTGTAAGTAGTATATTAATATATCTTAAAGTACACAGTGCTTATTTAACTGTACTTTAATTCAAATGTTTACATGAATATTTAAATATTTCCTTAATTTTACTTGCAATATTACGTCACTCAAACTAAATTAATAACAGATCTGCTGTAAGCTAGTCATTTCAGATATACCGACAGACTCTGACACAGAGACAGCACTCTATTTAGTGTCCCCTGGTCTCCCAGCTGTGTGTGTCACTCTTTAGTGTCCCCTGGTCTCCAGCTGTGTGCGTCACTCTTTAGTGTCCCCTGGTCTCCAGCTGTGTGCGTCACTCTTTAGTGTCCCCTGGTCTCCAGCTGTGTGTGTCACTCTTTAGTGTCCCCTGCTCTCCCAGCTGTGTGCATCCCTCTTTAGTGTCCCCTGGTCTCCCAGCTGTGTGCATCCCTCTTTAGTGTCCCCTGCTCTCCCAGCTGTGTGCATCCCTCTTTAGTGTCCCCTGCTCTCCCAGCTGTGTGCATCCCTCTTTAGTGTCCCCTGGTCTCCCAGCTGTGTGCGTCACTCTTTACTGTCCCTGGTCTCCCAGCTGTGTGCGTCACTCTTTAGTGTCCCCTGCTCTCCCAGCTGTGTGCATCCCTCTTTAGTGTCCCCTGGTCTCCCAGCTGTGTGCATCACTCTTTACTGTCCCTGGTCTCCCAGCTGTGTGCGTCACTCTTTAGTGTCCCCTGCTCTCCCAGCTGTGTGCATCCCTCTTTAGTGTCCCCTGGTCTCCCAGCTGTGTGCATCACTCTTTACTGTCCCTGGTCTCCCAGCTGTGTGCGTCACTCTTTAGTGTCCCCTGGTCTCCCAGCTGTGTGCAACACTCTTTAGAGTCCCCTGGTCTCCCAGCTGTGTGCGTCACTCTTTAGTGTCCCCTGGTCTCCCAGCTATGTGCGTCACTCTTTAGTGTCCCCTGGTCTCCCAGCTGTGTGCGTCACTCTTTAGTGTCCCCTGGTCTCCCAGCTGTGTGCGTCACTCTTTAGTGTCCCCTGGTCTCCCAGCTGTGTGCGTCACTCTTTAGTGTCCCTTGGTCTCCCAGTTGTGTGCGTCACTCTTTAGTGTCCCCTGGTCTCCCAGCTGTGTGAGTCAGTCTTTAGTGTCCCCTGGTCTCCCAGCTGTGTGCGTCACTCTTTAGTGTCCCCTGGTCTCCCAGCTGTGTGAGTCAGTCTTTAGTGTCCCCTGGTCTCCAAGCTGTGTGCGTCACTCTTTAGTGTCCCCTGGTCTCCCAGCTGTGTGCGTCACTCTTTAGTGTCCCATGGTCTCCCAGCTGTGTGCGTCACTCTTTAGTATCCCCTGGTCTCCCAGCTGTGTGCGTCACTCTTTAGTGTCCCCTGGTCTCCAGCTGTGTGCGTCACTATTTAGTGTCCCCTGGTCTCCCAGCTGTGTGCATCACTCTTTACTGTCCCTTGTCTCCCAGCTGTGTGCGTCACTCTTTAGTGTCCCCTGGTCTCCCAGCTGTGTGCGTCACTCTTTAGTGTCCCCTGGTCTCCCAGCTGCGTGCGTCAATAATTAGTGTCCCTGGTCTCCCAGCTGTGTGCGTCACTCTTTAGAGTCCCCTGGTCTCCTAGCTGTGTGCATCACTCTTTAGTGTCCCCTGGTCTCCCAGCTGTGTGCGTCACTCTTAGTGTCCCCTGGTCTCCTAGCTGTGTGCGTCCCTCTTTAGTGTCCCCTGGTCTCCCAGCTGTGTGAGTCACTCTTAGTGTCCCCTGGTCTCCTAGCTGTGTGCGTCCCTCTTTAGTGTCCCCTGGTCTCCCAGCTGTGTGCGTCACTCTTTAGTGTCCCCTGGTCTCCCAGCTGTGTGCTTCACTCTTTAGTGTCCCCTGGTCTCCAGCTGTGTGCGTCACTCTTTAGTGTCCCCTGTTCTCCCAGCTGTGTGCGTCACTAGTGTCCCCTGGTCTCCCAGCTGTGTGCATTACTCTTTAGTGTCCCCTGGTCTCCCAGCTGTGTGCATCCCTCTTTAGTGTCCCCTGCTCTCCCAGCTGTGTGCATCCCTCTTTAGTGTCCCCTGGTCTCCCAGCTGTGTGTATCACTCTTTAGTGTCCCCGGTCTCCCCGCTGTGTGCGTCACTCTTTAGTGTCCCCTGCTCTCCCAGCTGTGTGCATCCCTCTTTAGTGTCCCCTGGTCTCCCAGCTGTGTGCGTCACTCTTTAGAGTCCCCTGGTCTCCCAGCTGTGTGCGTCACTCTTTAGTGTCCCCTGGTCTCCCAGCTGTGTGCGTCACTCTTTAGTGTCCCCTAGTCTCCCAGCTGTGTGCGTCACTCTTTAGTGTCCCATGGTCTCCCAGCTGTGTGCGTCACTCTTTAGTGTCCCCTGGTCTCCCAGCTGCGTGCGTCAATAATTATTGTTCCTGGTCTCCCAGCTGTGTGCGTCACTCTTTAGTGTCCCCTGTTCTCCCAGCTGTGTGCATCACTCTTTACTGTCCCTGGTCTCCCAGCTGTGTGCGTTACTCTTTAGTGTCCCCTGGTCTCCCAGCTGTGTGCATCCCTCTTTAGTGTCCCCTGCTCTCCCAGCTGTGTGCATCACTCTTTACTGTCCCTGGTCTCCTAGCTGTGTGCGTCACTCTTTAGTGTCCCCTGCTCTCCCAGCTGTGTGCATCCCTCTTTAGTGTCCCCTGGTCTCCCAGCTGTGTGCATCACTCTTTACTGTCCCTGGTCTCCCAGCTGTGTGCGTCACTCTTTGGTGTCCCCTGGTCTCCCAGCTGTGTGCGTCACTCTTTAGAGTCCCCTGGTCTCCCAGCTGTGTGCGTCACTCTTTAGTGTCCCCTGGTCTCCCAGCTGTGTGCGTCACTCTTTAGTGTCCCCTGGTCTCCCAGCTGTGTGCGTCACTCTTTAGTGTCCCCTGGTCTCCCAGCTGTGTGCGTCACTCTTTAGTGTCCCTTGGTCTCCCAGTTGTGTGCGTCACTCTTTAGTGTCCCCTGGTCTCCCAGCTGTGTGAGTCAGTCTTTAGTGTCCCCTGGTCTCCCAGCTGTGTGCGTCACTCTTTAGTGTCCCCTGGTCTCCCAGCTGTGTGAGTCAGTCTTTAGTGTCCCCTGGTCTCCAAGCTGTGTGCGTCACTCTTTAGTGTCCCCTGGTCTCCCAGCTGTGTGCGTCACTCTTTAGTGTCCCATGGTCTCCCAGCTGTGTGCGTCACTCTTTAGTGTCCCCTGGTCTCCCAGCTGTGTGCGTCACTCTTTAGTGTCCCCTGGTCTCCCAGCTGTGTGCGTCACTCTTTAGTGTCCCCTGGTCTCCAGCTGTGTGCGTCACTATTTAGTGTCCCCTGGTCTCCCAGCTGTGTGCATCACTCTTTAGTGTCCCCTGGTCTCCCAGCTGTGTGCTTCACTCTTTAGTGTCCCCTGGTCTCCAGCTGTGTGCGTCACTCTTTAGTGTCCCCTGTTCTCCCAGCTGTGTGCATCACTCTTTACTGTCCCTGGTCTCCCAGCTGTGTGCGTCACTAGTGTCCCCTGGTCTCCCAGCTGTGTGCATTACTCTTTAGTGTCCCCTAGTCTCCCAGCTGTGTGCATCCCTCTTTAGTGTCCCCTGCTCTCCCAGCTGTGTGCATCACTCTTTACTGTCCCTGGTCTCCCAGCTGTGTGCGTCACTCTTTAGTGTCCCCTGCTCTCCCAGCTGTGTGCATCCCTCTTTAGTGTCCCCTGGTCTCCCAGCTGTGTGCATCACTCTTTACTGTCCCTGGTCTCCCAGCTGTGTGCGTCACTCTTTAGTGTCCCCTGGTCTCCCAGCTGTGTGCGTCACTCTTTAGAGTCCCCTGGTCTCCCAGCTGTGTGCGTCACTCTTTAGTGTCCCCTGGTCTCCCAGCTGTGTGCGTCACTCTTTAGTGTCCCCTGGTCTCCCAGCTGTGTGCGTCACTCTTTAGTGTCCCCTGGTCTCCCAGCTGTGTGCGTCACTCTTTAGTGTCCCCTGGTCTCCCAGTTGTGTGCGTCACTCTGTAGTGTCCCCTGGTCTCCCAGCTGTGTGAGTCAGTCTTTAGTGTCCCCTGGTCTCCCAGCTGTGTGCGTCACTCTTTAGTGTCCCCTGGTCTCCAAGCTGTGTGCGTCACTCTTTAGTGTCCCCTGGTCTCCCAGCGTTGTGCGTCACTCTTTAGTGTCCCCTGGTCTCCCAGCTGTGTGCATCACTCTTTACTGTCCCTGGTCTCCCAGCTGTGTGCGTCACTCTTTAGTGTCCCCTGGTCTCCCAGCTGTGTGCGTCACTCTTTAGTGTCCCCTGGTCTCCCAGCTGTGTGCGTCACTCTTTAGTGTCCCCTGGTCTCCCAGCTGTGTGCGTCACTCTTTAGTGTCCCCTGGTCTCCCAGCTGTGTGCGTCACTCTTTAGTGTCCCTTGGTCTCCCAGTTGTGTGCGTCACTCTTTAGTGTCCCCTGGTCTCCCAGCTGTGTGAGTCAGTCTTTAGTGTCCCCTGGTCTCCCAGCTGTGTGCGTCACTCTTTAGTGTCCCCTGGTCTCCCAGCTGTGTGAGTCAGTCTTTAGTGTCCCCTGGTCTCCAAGCTGTGTGCGTCACTCTTTAGTGTCCCCTGGTCTCCCAGCTGTGTGCGTCACTCTTTAGTGTCCCATGGTCTCCCAGCTGTGTGCGTCACTCTTTAGTGTCCCCTGGTCTCCCAGCTGTGTGCGTCACTCTTTAGTGTCCCCTGGTCTCCCAGCTGTGTGCGTCACTCTTTAGTGTCCCCTGGTCTCCAGCTGTGTGCGTCACTATTTAGTGTCCCCTGGTCTCCCAGCTGTGTGCATCACTCTTTAGTGTCCCCTGGTCTCCCAGCTGTGTGCTTCACTCTTTAGTGTCCCCTGGTCTCCAGCTGTGTGCGTCACTCTTTAGTGTCCCCTGTTCTCCCAGCTGTGTGCATCACTCTTTACTGTCCCTGGTCTCCCAGCTGTGTGCGTCACTAGTGTCCCCTGGTCTCCCAGCTGTGTGCATTACTCTTTAGTGTCCCCTAGTCTCCCAGCTGTGTGCATCCCTCTTTAGTGTCCCCTGCTCTCCCAGCTGTTTGCATCACTCTTTACTGTCCCTGGTCTCCCAGCTGTGTGCGTCACTCTTTAGTGTCCCCTGCTCTCCCAGCTGTGTGCATCCCTCTTTAGTGTCCCCTGGTCTCCCAGCTGTGTGCATCACTCTTTACTGTCCCTGGTCTCCCAGCTGTGTGCGTCACTCTTAGTGTCTGCAGGTCTCCCAGCTGTGTGCGTCACTCTTTAGTGTCCCCTGGTCTCCCAGCTGTGTGCGTCACTCTTTAGTGTTCCCTGGTCTCCCAGCTGTGTGCGTCACTCTTTAGTGTCCCCTGGTCTCCCAGCTGTGTGTGTCACTCTTTAGTGTCCCCTGGTCTCCCAGCTGTGTGCGTCACTCTTTAGTGTCCCCTGGTCTCCCAGTTGTGTGCGTCACTCTGTAGTGTCCCCTGGTCTCCCAGCTGTGTGAGTCAGTCTTTAGTGTCCCTTGGTCTCCCAGTTGTGTGCGTCACTCTTTAGTGTCCCCTGGTCTCCCAGCTGTGTGCGTCACTCTTTAGTGTCCCCTGGTCTCCCAGCTGTGTGCGTCACTCTTTAGTGTCCCTTGGTCTCCCCAGTTGTGTGCGTCACTCTTTAGTGTCCCCTGGTCTCCCAGCTGTGTGAGTCAGTCTTTAGTGTCCCCTGGTCTCCCAGCTGTGTGCGTCACTCTTTAGTGTCCCCTGGTCTCCCAGCTGTGTGAGTCAGTCTTTAGTGTCCCCTGGTCTCCAAGCTGTGTGCGTCACTCTTTAGTGTCCCCTGGTCTCCCAGCTGTGTGCGTCACTCTTTAGTGTCCCCTGGTCTCCCAGCTGTGTGCATCACTCTTTAGTGTCCCCTGGTCTCCCAGCTGTGTGCGTCACTCTTTAGTGTCCCCTGGTCTCCCAGCTGCGTGTGTCAATAATTATTGTCCCTGGTCTCCCAGCTGTGTGCGTCACTCTTTAGTGTCCCCTTGTCTCCCAGCTGTGTGCGTCACTCTTTAGTGTCCCCTGGTCTCCCAGCTGTGTGCGTCACTCTTTAGTGTCCCTTGGTCTCCCAGTTGTGTGCGTCACTCTTTAGTGTCCCCTGGTCTCCCAGCTGTGTGAGTCAGTCTTTAGTGTCCCCTGGTCTCCCAGCTGTGTGCGTCACTCTTTAGTGTCCCCTGGTCTCCCAGCTGTGTGAGTCAGTCTTTAGTGTCCCCTGGTCTCCCAGCTGTGTGCGTCACTCTTTAGTGTCCCCTGGTCTCCCAGCTGTGTGCGTCACTCTTTAGTGTCCCATGGTCTCCCAGCTGTGTGCGTCACTCTTTAGTGTCCCATGGTCTCCCAGCTGTGTGCGTCACTCTTTAGTGTCCCCATGTCTCCCAGCTGTGTGCGTCACTCTTTAGTGTCCCCTGGTCTCCCAGCTGTGTGCGTCACTCTTTAGTGTCCCCTGGTCTCCAGCTGTGTGCGTCACTATTAGTGTCCCCTGGTCTCCCAGCTGTGTGCAGTCACTCTTTAGTGTCCCCTGGTCTCCCAGCTGTGTGCATCATCTTTAGTGTCCCTGGTCTCCAGCTGTGTGCTTCACTCTTTAGTGTCCCCTGGTCTCCAGCTGTGTGCGTCACTCTTTAGTGTCCCCTGTTCTCCCAGCTGTGTGCATCACTCTTTACTGTCCCTGGTCTCCCAGCTGTGTGCGTCACTAGTGTCCCCTGGTCTCCCAGCTGTGTGCATTACTCTTTAGTGTCCCCTAGTCTCCCAGCTGTGTGCATCCCTCTTTAGTGTCCCCCTGCTCTCCCAGCTGTTTGCATCACTCTTTACTGTCCCTGGTCTCCCAGCTGTGTGCGTCACTCTTTAGTGTCCCCTGCTCTCCCAGCTGTGTGCATCCCTCTTTAGTGTCCCCTGGTCTCCCAGCTGTGTGCATCACTCTTTACTGTCCCTGGTCTCCCAGCTGTGTGCGTCACTCTTTAGTGTCCCCTGGTCTCCCAGCTGTGTGCGTCACTCTTTAGAGTCCCCTGGTCTCCCAGCTGTGTGCGTCACTCTTTAGTGTTCCCTGGTCTCCCAGCTGTGTGCGTCACTCTTTAGTGTCCCCTGGTCTCCCAGCTGTGTGTGTCACTCTTTAGTGTCCCCTGGTCTCCCAGCTGTGTGCGTCACTCTTTAGTGTCCCCTGGTCTCCCAGTTGTGTGCGTCACTCTGTAGTGTCCCCTGGTCTCCCAGCTGTGTGAGTCAGTCTTTAGTGTCCCTTGGTCTCCCAGTTGTGTGCGTCACTCTTTAGTGTCCCCTGGTCTCCCAGCTGTGTGCGTCACTCTTTAGTGTCCCCTGGTCTCCCAGCTGTGTGCGTCACTCTTTAGTGTCCCTTGGTCTCCCAGTTGTGTGCGTCACTCTTTAGTGTCCCCTGGTCTCCCAGCTGTGTGAGTCAGTCTTTAGTGTCCCCTGGTCTCCCAGCTGTGTGCGTCACTCTTTAGTGTCCCCTGGTCTCCCCAGCTGTGTGAGTCAGTCTTTAGTGTCCCCTGGTCTCCAAGCTGTGTGCGTCACTCTTTAGTGTCCCCTGGTCTCCCAGCTGTGTGCGTCACTCTTTAGTGTCCCCTGGTCTCCCAGCTGTGTGCATCACTCTTTAGTGTCCCCTGGTCTCCCAGCTGTGTGCGTCACTCTTTAGTGTCCCCTGGTCTCCCAGCTGCGTGTGTCAATAATTATTGTCCCTGGTCTCCCAGCTGTGTGCGTCACTCTTTAGTGTCCCCTTGTCTCCCAGCTGTGTGCGTCAGTCTTTAGTGTTCCCTGGTCTCCCAGCTGTGTGCGTCACTCTTTAGTGTCCCCTGGTCTCCCAGCTGTGTGCGTCAATCTTTAGTGTCCCCTGGTCTCCCAGCTGTGTGCGTCACTCTTTAGTGTCCCCTGGTCTCCCAGCTGTGTGCGTCACTCTTTAGTGTCCCCCTGGTCTCCCAGCTGTGTGCTTCACTCTTTAGTGTCCCCTGGTCTCCAGCTGTGTGCGTCACTCTTTAGTGTCCCCTGTTCTCCCAGCTGTGTGCATCACTCTTTACTGTCCCTGGTCTCCCAGCTGTGTGCGTCACTCTTTAGTGTCCCCTGCTCTCCCAGCTGTGTGCATCCCTCTTTAGTGTCCCCTGGTCTCCCAGCTGTGTGCATCACTCTTTACTGTCCCTGGTCTCCCAGCTGTGTGCGTCACTCTTTAGTGTCCCCTGGTCTCCCAGCTGTGTGCGTCACTCTTTAGTGTCCCCTGGTCTCCCACTGTGTGCGTCACTCTTTAGTGTCCCTTGGTCTCCCAGTTGTGTGCGTCACTCTTTAGTGTCCCCTGGTCTGCCAGCTGTGTGAGTCAGTCTTTTAGTGTCCCCTGGTCTCCCAGCTGTGTGCGTCACTCTTTAGTGTCCCCTGGTCTCCCAGCTGTGTGAGTCAGTCTTTAGTGTCCCCTGGTCTCCAAGCTGTGTGCGTCACTCTTTAGTGTCCCTTGGTCTCCCAGCTGTGTGCGTCACTCTTTAGTGTCCCATGGTCTCCCAGCTGTGTGCGTCACTCTTTAGTGTCCCCTGGTCTCCCAGCTGTGTGCGTCACTCTTTAGTGTCCCCTGGTCTCCCAGCTGTGTGCGTCACTCTTTAGTGTCCCCTGGTCTCCAGCTGTGTGCGTCACTATTTAGTGTCCCCTGGTCTCCCAGCTGTGTGCATCATTCTTTAGTGTCCCCTGGTCTCCCAGCTGTGTGCTTCACCCTTTAGTGTCCCCTGGGTCTCCAGCTGTGTGCGTCACTCTTTAGTGTCCCCTGCTCTCCCAGCTGTGTGCATCACTCTTTACTGTCCCTGGTGTCCCAGCTGTGTGCGTCACTCTTTGGTGTCCCCTGGTCTCCCAGCTGTGTGCGTCACTCTTTAGAGTCCCCTGGTCTCCCAGCTGTGTGCGTCACTCTTTAGTGTCCCTGGTCTCCCAGCTGTGTGCGTCACTCTTTAGTGTCCCTGGTCTCCCAGCTGTGTGCGTCACTCTTTAGTGTCCCCTGGTCTCCCAGCTGTGTGCGTCACTCTTTAGTGTCCCTTGGTCTCCCAGTTGTGTGCGTCACTCTTTAGTGTCCCCTGGTCTCCCAGCTGTGTGAGTCAGTCTTTAGTGTCCCCTGGTCTCCCAGCTGTGTGCGTCACTCTTTAGTGTCCCCTGGTCTCCCAGCTGTGTGAGTCAGTCTTTAGTGTCCCCTGGTCTCCAAGCTGTGTGCGTCACTCTTTAGTGTCCCCTGGTCTCCCAGCTGTGTGCGTCACTCTTTAGTGTCCCATGGTCTCCCGCTGTGTGCGTCACTCTTTAGTGTCCCCTGGTCTCCCAGCTGTGTGCGTCACTCTTTAGTGTCCCCTGGTCTCCCAGCTGTGTGCGTCACTCTTTAGTGTCCCCTGGTCTCCAGCTGTGTGCGTCA